>NW_007064625.1:44108-74007 GCF_000164805.1 Carlito syrichta
CCCAGTCTCCACAACTTCCCTGGTCCCCACCCCAACCTGTCCCCAGCCCCTCCCAATCTCTGCACCCGGCATTGTCTCCACACCCGCTGGACCCCACACCCCCCTGGTGCCCATGCCCCGTGGTCCCCACAACCCCTCCACCCCCGGTCTCCACTCCTTCCCTGGTCCCCGCGCCTCCCTGTCCCCAGCTCCTCCTGGTCCCTGTGGCCCCCACAGTCCCTATGCTCCTGGTTACTGTTCCCCTCAGTTCCCACATCCCCCAGTCCTTGTGGCCCCCGGTCCCTGCACACCCCTTTAGTCCCCATGTACCCCCAGCCCTCATGCTTCCGAGTCCTCACCTCCCCCTGGTCCCTGCATCTCCTTGGTCCCTGTACCCCCCTGGTCCCCATGCCCCCCGATCCCCTACGCCCTCTGCTCCTTCCCCCTTCCCCTCCCTCCCCCATCCCACCCACTATGGCAGGCCAGTGCTCCAGGGAGGGCAGACCCAAAGGCCCCTTCAGTGCCACAGGCCCTGGGACACATCCACAGCCCCCTAGGCTGGCTCATGCTCACGGCACTGGGGACAGAGTAGGTGCACAAGCCCAGGGTCAGAGCCTCTGTGTCCCCTGGCACTAACCGGAAGGGCCTGGTCCCCCGGAAGATCTGTGCATCTCCCACTTGGGGTGCCGCTGGCCCTGTGGCGCTGCATGACCAGGGCTGTGTCATGGGGGCAAACCGGGAAGGAGGGAACGCACAGGCACAGCCCCTCTACAGCAGCTGTCACCAGGGCTGCTTCTGTAACGAGGCCCCAGACTGGGTCAGGGACAGCACCCACACTGAAGGGCCATGCAGCCTCACCCCCTGCACATACCAGTAACTCCCTCTTAGATGTGGGCGGGAGTGGGAAGGGATCACGTGGGGTCCTTCATCCTGAAGACTCTGGCCCTGCTCCCTTGGGTGGCAGCCACCTGTCCCAGGAGGGACTTCAGAGACAGGCCAGGCAGGAGTTGGGACATGGAGCCTGGAGTCTGGGGACTCCTGTCATCCCCGGGAAGGACACACTTTCTGGGCCCAGCCGGAGTGAAGCCAGGATGTTGGGTCCCAGTGTTCCACGAGCCTAGGAAACTGCCAGCTCGGGTCCCTCCTCCCACCTTGGAGGATTTCCTTCAGACCAGCCTTGCAAGTCAAAGCTAAACCCCATCAGGCCCCTAACCGGCTATGTGATTGCTGGGATTTAGCGGGTCCCATCACAGCCTCCCTAGGGGTGGCAGACTCTCTATCCCGAACAGATGACTGAGAAAATAAGCCTTGGGAAATCCCGACCATGGCACTTCGCAGCGAGTCTGCTCAAGAGGGCCCATGTTTTCTTTACATAAACACATAAATCACAATTAACCACGGAGAAAAAAGATACAGTCTCCCCGCGTGAGGACCAGGCACTTCTGAGCTAAATGGATGGCTGAGCCCGTAATTAACGCACCGTGATGTATTACTGCTTTGCTCATGAAGATTAACGGTCATCGCAGGGACAGGAGGGAGGCAGAGTGTCCCCCGAGAGGCGGGGGCAAGGAGCTGCTTGCTCATCCACGTGGGGCAGCCCCCATGAGCAGCCACTCCGCACCCACCGCCTCCCATTTGCAGACCCTCAGTTGACTCCCAACCCGCCTCCTCCCAGGTGCCTGGCTACTCAGAGGAGTGGCCCTTGGCTTCCAGGGCTCGTCCCCCCACTGGGGTTTGTGATGATGTTGATGCTTCTGGACCCCTTTTTGCTAAAGTCCAAGCTTAGCATCAAGGCTAAGATCATCCCGAGAGGCAAGGAGTGTGGGCTGGGGTCCAGCCCTGCCTGCAGCTCCTGGGGAGTCTTGAGTGAGGGGCGGAGGTCTGTCCAGCACGGCCTCCTCATCTGCTCCGGGAAGACCATCTCTGCCTCTCACGCCCGCTGGCCGTTGTAGAGGAGAGAACGGGGGAACGTCAGCACGTGCTCTGATCCCCGGCAGGGTGGGGGGCTCCACATGGAGCGGTGCTCCCTCCTGGACAGGGGCGGGTGACCGGACCCTGAAGCCAGCCGTCCCTGTGCACAGCTTGGAGCAGCACATGATTGTGCACACCGAGGAGCGGGAGTACAAGTGCGACCAGTGCCCCAAGGCCTTCAACTGGAAGTCCAACCTCATCCGCCACCAGATGTCCCACGACAGTGGCAAGCGCTTCGAATGTGAAAACTGTGTGAAGGTAGCGTGTGCCCCACCCCTGGCGCCCAGCTCAGCCCGGCACAGCAGGGGGCTGAGGCCAGGCCCACATTCCCAGCCTCCCCCACCCACCCCCGGCCATTCGGACAGCCCATTCGGACAGGCTGTGGCAGAGGTGTTAGACGCCCCTGGGGTCACTCAGGCTCTTCCATCTACTGGGAGGGAAAGGACTTCTCAGAAAAGGTTGTGTCACCTGCCCTGAAGGTTTAGGGCCAAGACCAGAGCTAGGTCCTCTCCAGGGCAGGCCCTTGTCCTCCAGGGGATGCAAAGGAAGGGCCGGCAGGGCATGCCTCTGCAGCCCTGTCCCCACAGGCCATAGGACTCAACTGAAAATGCTCTCTGCACTCCGGTCTTGTGCAAGCTCACAGCCATGGTTTTCTCAGGAATGTTGAGGAGCCCAAGGCTGGGAGGCTCCTGGCTCACCTGAGGTCATCAGAGGGTCATCTCTACAGCAGAGATCTGTTCTGGCCCGGCCTGCTGGTTGCAAAGGGTGGAGCAGCCAGTGCAACAGTCAGGGTCTGGGCCTGAGCCTGGCTGATGGGGGTGTCCGACAGGGACAGGCCAATGGCATTTGTTCCCCCAGGTGTTCACGGACCCCAGCAACCTGCAGCGGCACATTCGCTCACAGCATGTGGGTGCACGGGCCCACGCCTGCCCGGACTGCGGGAAGACCTTCGCCACGTCCTCGGGCCTCAAGCAGCACAAGCACATCCACAGCACGGTCAAGCCTTTCATATGTAAGTGCCCTATCCAGCCAGCCTCTCCTCCCCCACCCCACTGCCCCCACTCCACGCAGGTGCCTCAGAGGCCAGGCGAGGTGGGAAGGCCCAGGGCTCGCCCCCACTACTCAGGGGATGTGTGTGCTGATATCCCTGCCACATGAGCTCCCGGTGCTACCCCGACTCTGCTCCCTGCACCCTCTGAGTAGGGGTCGTCTCGTGCCTGTGCTTCCCACCCCCATCCCCCACACTCCTCCCCCTGCTTCTCCCCATCGGGACTGGGGGCAGCTCCTGGGTGGTGGGAAGGGCCAGAAGGCGCCACAGCCCTCCCTCCCTGGCCCCTCTGATCCCTTCCGTGCCTGCCCGTCCCCGCTAAGCTCCAGAAGGCGCCCATCTGTGCCGCCCTAGTGGACGCCTAGTAGGGCAATGTCTCCTGGGCTCCTGCGTGTGCCCATTGGGGCACCAAGCACCAGGGCCGGCCCTAATTACACCACCAGCCCTGCCCTCTGGAACTTGTGCGCCCTGGGAGGACAGACGAGCTAGAGAAGGTGACAGGCACCCTCCCGGGACAGCAGTGCTGGGTGAGAGACTCACGAAGGACCAGGTTGGGGGCCCGCGGTGGGCATTACTCTGACGTGTGGTGTGAGAGGCGTGGGAGGCGTTCCGGCAGTGATCCAGGAGAGCGAGCGGGGCACCTGCCACGGGCTCTGGGGGATGGGAGCCATGAGCCGAAGTTTCAAGGCCCCAGTAAGAGGCGGGTAACAAGGGAGGGGTCAGAGGTCACCAGTACAGATCCCAGGACCCTTGCAGGAACTGTGACACACACATGGTGCTGAGTCATCATTTAACACACAGTGCCGAGTCACCATTTCCCACATGCCTTGAGCCAAGTCATCATACACACATTGCGATGAGTCATCATTCAACACACATAGTGCTGAGTCATCATTTCTCACATGCTTTGTGCTGAGTCATCATACACACATTGTGCCGAGTCATCATTTCCCACATGAGGCCCTTCTGTCTCCAACTGACATGAAAGGAAATTGAGGCTGTGAGACCTTAAGTGACCAGGGGCTCAAGGTCACGCCATGGAGCCCAAACGTCAGCTCCGGGGCCTGGCTCTTGACCCCAGCCTAGGTGACCTTGAAGCTCACAGGCCTCATCATGTGCAGACTGACCACCTGCAGGGGACACACCCTGGCACACGCAGATGGAAGCCCCCAAGTCCCCACCTCGCCGACCACACAGACCCAGGGGCTGTCATTCCCAGTGACATCTCTCCCACCACGGAGTTCAAGCCTGTACTGGGGAGTGTGCACATTGTGTGTGTGTGTGTGTGTGTGTAAGAGGCGGGAGAGAGAGAGGGAAGGAGGGAGAGAGAGAGAAAGTACATCTGGGCTGGGCCTGAAGGCAGCAGGCTCCTGCTGGACACTTGAGAAAAGAACCTTTGCTGGAGTAAACGTGTTGTGTGACCATGTGAGTGATGTGGGCATGTGAATTGGGTATCTGCATGTCTGACTGAGTTGTTGTGCATGTGTGAGTGTGTGAGCCATGCATGTGTGAATATGAGTTGTGTATGTTTGTGAGTTGTGCGTGTGTGTGAATTGTGCATATGTGAGTGTATGAGTTGTGTGTGTGTGCAAATGTGAGTGTAAATTGAACATGACTGTGTTGTGCATGTGTGTGTGAGTTGTGCATGTGTGAGTGTGAATGAATTGTGCATGAGTGAGTGTGTTATGCATGTGTGTGAGGGTGGATTGTGCATGAGTGAATGTGTTGTGCGTGTGTGAGTGTGTTGTGCATGTATGTGTGAGTTGTGCATGTGTGAATGCGAGTTGCACATGCATGTGTGTATGTGAATTGCACCCTACAAGGAGTAACTCACACAGATACCCTACAAGGAATAGGCCAGAACCCTTCCACCCTCACACACGTGCACAACAACACACTCAGCTCCATCGGGAGTTGTGCCCATGTCCCGGTCACTGGCTGTCCAGGCCTTTCTCCGGCCCCGCCACCAACCACCTCCCTTTGTTGGCTCTGAGCCCGTTATCACCTCCCCTGGGTCTGGGACCTGCCCTTCGAGGGACCTCAGCTTCCCAGGCCTCTCCACAGCTCCGCGTTTCTGCAGGCCCACCCACCACAGGACCCTCCATCGCCGTGGGTGGGAACCTCGGGCCCCTGAGCCCGGGCACATCTACGGGCCAGGGAAACCCCTCCTCGGAGCTGCCCTGGGCAGAGGCCTGTTCAAGGCCCATCTCCTAGTCAGCATGAGCACACTAACCAGGCACCGCCAGGGCCTGCCAGGGGCCAGGGGAAGGGTCAGGGTGTTGCCTATGGCCAGCTCGGCCTGTGCTTCTCCCAAGGGCGGGCGGGTGACCCGAGGTGTATTTATAGCCCATCCCTGGGACCAGCACCACTCCCTTATAGCCCCTAGAGAGGGAAGATCTGACTAAATGAGCCAAAGTTCCCCCCTCAGCCTTGAAAATGCCCCACCAGGCCAGACGGGCAGGAAGGAGAGTGGCTCATATAAATAGATATCTCAATGAAAGTGCGCGGTGGTCTGGGAGAAAAGGCTCCCAGCTAGAGTCGCCCGAGATCAGTCAGGGGAGGGTTTGTGGCAGGCAAGAAGTAGCCAAAATCGTGGTTTCCCCCGGGCTGTGTTTAGGAAGCAAATGGTCCTACAGAGAGAGCTGCATGTGTGCATGTGTGTGTGTGTGTGTGTGTGTGTGTGTGTGTGTTTGTGTGTGTGTGTGTGTTCCTCCAGGATGGCACTGCCCTCTCCTGTTGAAGGAAATGCTGGCACCCGGCGGCCAGGACCAGGCACGCCGCTGCCTTCCCAGTTTGAGAAGGTCCCTGGTGAGGGATTTTCGCTTTTCTCAAACATGGAACCAGCCCCTCCCTGCAGGGTCCTGCCTGAGGTGGCCTCCCATGCCCACTTCCAGCCACCCCCACATGGTGGCCGAGCCCACCAGGTGCCCCAGAGCCCGGACTCCCCAGACAGGGCCACCTGAGAGCCCTGTGAGCTGCCTGTGCACCCCTGAGACTGCCCTCACCCGGGATGCAGGTGGCAGGGCTGGGGACAGAGCGGGAGGAGTAAGCTAGGAGCACTACAGACTTCTAGGTAGGGAGCAGCCCCTTCTTCCTCTCACCTGGGGGACAGGAAGGAGGACAGTCACTCTGAAATGGCCCTGCCAATGGCTAAAGTTGCACTCTGAGTGCCTCCCGATAGACCTCAACTGGCTTGCAGGGGCAGGCTCGCCTTCCCCAGGGACATCTGAGAAGCTCAGTTCCTGAATTAGCACCACTCTGAGGGAGAAGGGTGCAGAGTGGCAACCCATTTTCCAACAGGGAAGGCCGAGGCTAGTCCAACTGGCCTAGGGGCCCAGGGGAGAGGCACGGGTTGTCTTTGTGGGGCACATGTGTGCACAGGGATTTACACATGCACACGTGTGCTCATGTGTGCACAGACACGTGCATACACAATACACACAGTGACACGCACATGGGCATGCACACACACAGAATGCACACACACGTGGATGCCTCTGCACGTGGAGACACGCACACCCCCCAAACTCGCGTGTAGCCCCCCCGTGCCTACGCCCCGGCCTGCCCTCCAGTAATGCCCTCTGGTCTTGTCCCCCGCGGGTGCTGCAGGTGAGGTCTGCCACAAGTCTTACACGCAGTTCTCCAACCTGTGTCGGCACAAGCGCATGCACGCCGACTGCCGCACGCAGATCAAGTGCAAGGACTGCGGGCAGATGTTCAGCACTACCTCCTCCCTCAACAAGCACCGGCGCTTCTGCGAGGGCAAGAACCATTACACGCCCGGCGGCATCTTCGCCCCGGGCCTGCCCTTGACCTCCAGCCCCATGATGGACAAGGCGAAGCCCTCCCCCAACCTCAACCACGCCGGCCTGGGCTTCAGCGAGTACTTCCCCTCCCGGCCGCCCCCGGGGGGCCTGCCCTTCTCCGCGGCACCCCCCGCATTCCCAGCACTGGCTCCCGGCTTCCCGGGCATCTTCCCGCCGTCCCTGTACCCCCGGCCACCTCTGCTACCTCCCACACCGCTGCTCAAGAGCCCCCTGAACCACACAAGGGACGCCAAGCTCCCCAGCCCCCTGGGGAATCCGACCCTGTCCCTGGTCTCTGCAGTCGGCAACAGCAGCCAGGGCGTCACGGCAGCGGGGGGCCCCGAGGAGAAGCTGGAGGGCCGCCTGGAGGAGGCGTACGTGGAAAAGCTCAAGACCAGGAGCAGCGACATGTCGGACGGCAGTGACTTCGAGGACCTCAACACCACGACGGGGACCGACCTGGACACTACCACGGGAACGGGCTCCGACCTGGACAGCGACGTGGACAGTGACCCCGACAAGGCCAAGGACAAAGGCAAGCCAGCTGAGGGCAAGCCCGAGTTTGGGGGCGGCCCGGTGCCCTCGGGGGCCCCCAACAGTGTGGCCGAGGTGCCCGTCTTCTACTCCCAGCACTCGTTCTTCCCACCGCCCGACGAGCAGCTGCTGACCGCATCGGGCGCGGCCAGCGACTCCATCAAGGCCATCGCGTCCATCGCTGAGAAGTACTTCGGCCCCGGCTTCATGGGGCTACAGGAGAAAAAGCTGGGCGCGCTGCCGTACCACTCAGTGTTCCCCTTCCAGTTCCTGCCCAGTTTCCCCCACTCCCTCTACCCCTTCACGGACCGAGCCCTCGCCCACAACCTTCTGGTCAAGGCCGAGCCCAAGTCGCCCCGGGACGCCCTCAAGGCAGGTGGCCCCAGCGCCGAGTGCCCCTTCGACCTCACCACCAAGCCTAAAGAGGCCAAGCCTGTCCCGCCCGCACCCAAGGGCCCCCCGGCGCCCACGCCCGGCGAGGAGCAGCCGCTGGATCTGAGCATCGGCAGCCGGGCCCGTGCCAGCCAGAACGGCAGCAGCCGGGAGCCCCGTAAGAACCACGTGTACGGCGAGCGCAGACTGGGCGCCGGTGAGGGGCTGCCCGTGTGCCCGGCGAGGATGCCCCAGCAGCCCCCACTCCACTACGCCAAGCCCTCGCCCTTCTTCATGGACCCCATCTACAGGTACTCCCGCCCACCCTCGCCCACCCTTCCCCTCCTCGGGGGCCTCTGCCCACCTTCACCAGCCTCGGGGAGGCGCCTCTCCTGGGGGTCCGCACCCCTCGGGGAGCGCCCGGCCGGAGCGTTCCCAGGCTGGGCCATTCCCAGGCTGGACCGCGTTGAAAGGCTGGGACGGGGTCTCCGGGACTCACTCCCTTACACCGATGACCACTCGGACGTCCCACTGCCTGCCTTGAGCTCCTCCAAGCCCAGACAGTCCCCGGCTCCATCTCCAACTGTCTTATCTGGACCAATGCCCCACTGCCCACAGAAGAGCTCCCCACCCCCTCCGAGAGCTCTCTCCACCTCCTGGTGTCCTCTTGACCTCAGAGTCACCATGGGGGGCTTTCTGGTGGCCCAGGGGAAATTGGAGAAGGAGCCGGGGTCCCCGGAGGGGAGAAAGAGGCAGAGGGTGGAGGAAGTTTGGGGAGTTTTCTAAGCACCAGCGTCCTGTCTCTGACACCTCTCCCAGTGATAGGTGAGTTGAATGAACCCACCCCAGTTTGGGGCAGGCTTGGAGCCCCCTAGGATGCAGGTGGGTTGGGAGACCAGGGCCAGGTGAGGTGAGGGAGGGGTCCTAGCCTTATCAGCATGTGTCCCCGAGCCATCTGCCTCACGGTGTGAGGAAGACCAGGGCGGGGGACCCTGAGCAAGTCCCAAGGAAATAGAGCAAAATCGGCCCATCCTGGATATGTTCAGAGGGGCTGCATGGGGGGATAACAGGTTTACCACAAGAGGGCCCACTGCAGGGGGCCATCAGATGAAGGAGGGGTCAGCAGGTGCCCCAGTCGCCACCTCTGCCCACTGTGGGATATTTGTGTTGTGATTAAATTAACAGAGTTGTCACCGGCATCGGGGGAAGATTCTAGAACTGTAATCTCCAGCACAAGGGAGGTTTTCAGGCAGGGTCCTGCTCGCTGCCATAAGGAGTCCCTGGCAACCTCCCCAGGACAGAAGCCTGCTGGTCACTCACATGAGTCCCTGCACAGGGGCCAAGGGCTAGGAGGGACAGGGAAGTCAGGGTGTGAGCATCGAGCCTCCAGTGTAACCCACACTCTGCTGCAGGCAAATCCAGGAACCCTCCCAACAGGACGCCCACCCCCCACACAGAGCTGACCAGCCAGTTGGTGGGATGCTAGTGTGCGTGGGGCCTTCAGAGAAGATTCCAGGCTCCAGCACTGAGTGTCCATAACCCCCGTGGGTGCTGGCAGCTGGGGCAGTTAGGGGGAACTCGAGGGGCACCTGCGAGTGGGGGGTGAGGGAGCCAGGGCCCAAGGGCATGTGTGATGGAGAGGCTCCATGTAGGTGGGTGGGGGTTCAGGCACAGCATCCCCAAGGCTGATCGAGGAGTCAGGAGACTGGACAAGGCAGCCCCAGGGATCACACACCACGGCCTGGTGACCAAATGGATATAGATGGGCCCCCCAGCGGGTGGGAGGTGCGGCAGGTACGTAACCCTCTGTGTTGCTGACCAGCAGGGTAGAAAAGCGGAAGGTGACAGACCCCGTGGGAGCCCTGAAGGACAAGTACCTGCGACCGTCCCCACTGCTGTCTCACCCTCAGGTACACCCGCAACAGCAGGCAGGTGGGAGGGCGAGGGTTTCCGTCAAGACCAGCCACACACCAAGGTGGGCTCGAGTCTCCACTTCCATTCCCTCATCTCAAGGGCAGAGGAGGGCTCTCTTCCCTGGACCCCGGGTCACTGAAGCCTGGAGAGAATGAGGACAGAGAGCAAGCCTCTTGGAC
Organism: Carlito syrichta; assembly: GCF_000164805.1. Classification (NCBI taxonomy): domain Eukaryota; kingdom Metazoa; phylum Chordata; class Mammalia; order Primates; family Tarsiidae; genus Carlito; species Carlito syrichta. The sequence continues at coordinate 53,912 of NW_007064625.1, forward strand.
AGCCCTGAGACACCCCCCACCATGGCCCGGCCCACAGAGGGCCGCCAGCCCCTGGTTCCAGCTGCAGGAGGGGAAAGGCACTTCAGTGGCAGAGCTCAGATAAGTCCAGGAGTTTGGGCTGGGAGGGAGCAGCCCGGGGCAGGTAGGAGCCTGAGTGTGTTTAAGTGAAAAGACCAGCGAGAGGAGGGCCTGGTCATATAGAGAGGGGCACAGGCCATATAGAGAGGGCAGGGGGCAAGAGACGGCTGCCATCCCAAGGCTGCTCGGGAGGCCAGGGTGTCTTTGGGGGTTCTGGGAGAGAGAGACCTGGAGGGCCTCGAAGTCTGGGTGGGTGAGTGCAGACCCCACTGAACCCGGGGACACTCCTGCCTGCCCCCAGGGCACACCTTGCAAGGGAGCAGGAGGACAGGGCGGCAAAATCGGATGTGGGTAGTGCTGCCAAAGCAGAGTCTCCCCGGTTTCCTGCCCCCTGTGCCCACCTGTCCTAGTCAGTTGGGGCCCGGGCCTCTCCTCAGAGCCACATGCCTCTGCTCTGGCTTCCCTGACCCCACCTGGGGCCTCACGGTGGGACCAACCCTGACGGAGAGGCAGACCAGCCCGGGGCATTGTTCTCTCTCATGTGTCCCACCTCGGACAGGGCCCCCCCAGCCTGTGGAACCTGCGCCCTGGTTGAGTTCACAGCTAAACTTAGTGCCTCCCATTGTTTGGCTGGGGCCGAGGAGTTTGGTTAATAACTTCCCCCGATTCTCCTCGGGCCAAGCTGGGAAGAGCCGTAAGCCAGCCAGGCGCATCCTGTGTTTGTGTTTGTGCGGGAGCTCTGCCGGGAATATCTGATCGGGCGGACTGAGGCAGGCAGCTGAGGCCCACCCAGGCCCAGAGACGGGAGCCCAGCGGGGACGACTGCCATTGTCCCTCCTGCGAGCTCCCCCATGGCCTGCCACCCCCGCTGCCTGTCCCTGTGGCTCAGAGCCAGGAGGGAGGGGTGAGGTGTGAGAGAAGACGAAGAGCCACCAAACGAAATGGCTGAAACACGAGCCTCCCTGGAGAAAGCACTCCATGCCATCTGCCACGAGGGTCACAGCCGAAGCATTCTCGCCCCGCGGCCAGTTTCTCCCAGTGACCTCAGCACCTTGAGGACCACAAGCCCCTGCGTCTCCACTGGCACCTGCCCCCTCCTCAACCTCTCTCCCGTTCCCCTCCCTCATCCTCTCCTTCCCTGTGGTCTCAACAAAACAGGCTCCTGGGAACATCTGTTTAGCAAGGGCATCTGGAGTGCCTACTGTGGGCTGGCGGTGGGTCTGGGGGTGCTGGGGCTTGGTGACCAGTGCACAGGTGTCTGCTCCTTGCCTTCCCATTTGTGAACCCTCTGCACAAGATGAAACTCTTCCTTTTCGGTCCTGCCAAGTCCTGCGAAGCAGGAACTCACAGGGCAGGCCTCCTCCATCTAGAGCTTGCCTGATTTTCAGGGGGAGGAGAGCTGGGAGAGACATGCACTCACCCCCTCCCCTCTCCTGTCACCAAGTCCGGGATTCTAGGCAGAACTCTGCCCACCAGGTGGATAAGGCTGATCCCATGCTCCCTTGTCACCTCCATGAAGCAGAGAAGCAGCTCCTTCTGCCCATTTCAGCTTGTTCTGTGCCGTGTGACATTTGGCATCATTGTTTTAATATTTTCTTCTCGGCATCTACCCTTAAAGGGACTGCTGGGATCCTCTTTAGTAGTTCGCCTGCAATGGCGGCGTACTGCCACTTGGTTACAGAGGTTCTAGGTTTTAAACTGAGATTCAGGCTACTATCTTCATTTTTCAAGACTTACAAAACAATAATAATAACTAAACGCCATCACATATTTTAGCCAAACTAACCAACCGGGAGTGCTACCAGGGGTAAAGTCAGCTGGGTGTCACCGGCCTGGGTCACATAAGGGTTTAGGTGACCACACCCAGCAGGGGTCTGGGTCAGTCAGGTCCCACCCACACCAGGCGAGAGGCTGGGCATGAAAGGTCAGCTCCAGCTCCCGTAGGGCAGACCCTGGACCCCAGTTGGGGCGTCCAAGGAAGAGCAAGAGCAGGATGGCCACAGGAGTGAAGGAGGCCGGCCCGGTGGCCAAGGAGACACCAGGAGACCACCTGCAGATGTGCTCAGACATACAGGACCCCCAGGGGCCCATGAGGTAGTCCATACCCCCAAAGACAGGTGGTGACTCAGCCCAGTCCATACACTCCCCTCTCTCGTGCCCACAGATGTCCGCCATCGAGACCATGACGGAGAAGCTGGAGAGCTTCGCGGCCATGAAGGCTGACTTGGGCAGCTCCCTGCAGCCCCTCCCCCACCACCCCTTCAACTTCCGGTCCCCACCCCCGACGCTCTCGGACCCCATCCTCAGGAAGGGCAAGGAGAGATACACGTGCAGGTGAGGCTTCCTGGGGTGTGGTGGGACAATCCTGGGGGGCTCCGGTGCCACCACCCTGGCTGCCTATGAACCTGTGCTTCTGACAGAAACTCAGAGTCCCAGCCACAGGGAAACACAGCAACCACAACTGGTCCACTGTCTGCATGGGGTCATCCTCTGCAAATGAGTGACCCGAGTGGGCCTCCCTTCCTCCCACCAGGCTCATGGGAGTGCAAGAAAATGTCACCTCGGCCCGGCCGTCTAAATCTGAAAGACTTGAAGCCAAGGTGTGCTGGTCAGGGTCTAATCGGCTCTAGGGAGCCAGAAGCCCAGCACTGCAGCCTTGGCTGGGTTTCCCAGTGTTGGAAAAACACGTCCCATAGCCACCTCCACTGGTGAGGGCCTGTCCAAGCTGGTCTGGGCTGACTCTGTCCACCACTGGGCTTCAGGGCTGACATGCTTCATGGCCAGGCAGGTTCATCTGCTCCTGTCCATTTCACACTTCTCTGTGAAACCAAGACCAGGCTCCAGGGCTGCAGAAGACATTGTGAGCCAGGATGCAGCAGGGCCACCTACACACCAGGTGGGGGACCTGCACTGAGACCTTTCCCAGGAAATGGCACTGTGAACCCACCCTAATGGCCTCTCGCTCCCCACCTCCCTCCACCCCAGGTACTGCGGGAAGATCTTCCCCAGATCAGCAAATCTCACGAGACACCTGAGGACACACACCGGAGAACAGCCGTACAGGTAGGGGCCGCCCAGTTCAGGTGTGGGAAGCCAGGGCCGCCTGCCTCGGGGCACAGCTAACCACTCTTGGAAGCAAGCGTCGGCCCCCAGGGGTGCCTTGCTGGATCTAGCAGCTCTGATGGTCAGTGGGTGGGAGCCAGGCGCCCGTGTGGAGGTCTCAGATCTGATCACCCTGACCACTTCCTCCTGGCCCCACCACTGGCCTGCTCCCTGGGATGCTCCATGAGGATGAGGCAGGGGTGCCCAGAAACCTTCCAGAAGGCTCCTCCCTGACTCACAAAGGAGACTGTCAAAGATCAGCTCTCCATCTGCCTCTGGGGTGTCCACCGGGGCAAGGGCTCAGTGTCACAGCAGGGCTGACCGGGAATCAGGGCCCAGGGTGGTCTGTGTGGCAGAAAACCTGAGCTTTACCACGCCCAGCCTGACTCTGCCCATCCCAAGGCCATGCTGCCCCCTGCCAGGCAGTGAACCAGGGAGTGGGCAGAGGCAGGGTAGGAGCTCCCACAGATGCAGGTCTCTACCCCCAGCTTGGGGTCCCTGTGACAGCCCTGGGTGGGAAGTGGTTGCCTGCTGCCAAGATCCCACCTGACTCCTCTCTCTGTGAGCAAAGGCCACATGTACTGAGAAGCAGCCACAGGCACCTCGGGATGGGAGGGCCATTTAACCTGGTTAAATGGTTAAACCTCCCAACAGCCTCCAGGCGAGGCCTGTTATCCCCACTTCAAAGTTGAGAGTGTCAAGTTCAGAGACTCACATGATCCCCTCCGCCTACTATTCTGGCCCCAGAGGAGGCCTGGCCCGCCATCTCTCTGTTTCTGAGCCTTTGTCAGGCAGAAGGGCTGAGGATGGTGCCCTGACCTTGTCCAACCCCTGCCTAGCCCACTCGGTCAGGGAGGGGTCTGGGAGTTGGCATTTTAGACGAGAGCCGCAGGCGACTGTGCCCACAAGACACACGGGGAAACACTGGATACTAAGCCAAGACTGGTTTGGTCGCACGTGCTGGTATGTCTGATGAGCAGAGGCTGCCGGGAATCAGGAGACTTGAGTGTGGTTTTGAGTTAATGGCACACGACTGCTGCATTCTGGCCACACAGAGCTTGCGGTCCCCAGCAAGTGACCGTGTGACAGTCACTCGGCTTGTGTCTCCACCTGAGGCACCTGGGCCTGTGTTCCCCAAACCCCACTGAGTCATCAAGTGCAGGCCCAACCACGGGGCTGAGCCCCGTCCTCGGGGTGAATGCTGGCTTGCACTCCTCCCTGCCCCAGCCCTCCCCGGCACACAGGCCGCCCTTGTGCACCTTGAAAAACAGTGACGGGCGACTTAACAAAGACTAGCAACAGAAAGATTTATGTGGTCTGGTCCCCTCCCCAAAAGCAGGCCGAGTGTTTTTTCTGTAATGAGAGCCGACTTCTGGACAGTGTTGCGAACTAAGAGCCCCCAGAGAGTCAGGCCGTGTTTATAGAAGAATTTAATTATCATTGATTTCTTTTGCTCTCTCCAATCTGTGAGTTTCGACTTCGGTAACAGTAATTGCTTTGCAAGTTTGTGTTGCAAATCCTGACTTTATCTGGCTCGAGGCTGGCCTGAGCTGGGGGTTCTGGAGCATGGGGCCTTCCTGCCGGGTTCCCGCCTGGCTTTGAGAATCGGAAGGATTTTCAGTTGAAAGAGGAAAGCGTGCCCGCTGTCCCCTGAGGCTCACCGTGCCGAGCGCGATGCCCCACACCAGGCAGGCACGAGCCCCACTGCAGTGCCCGCCCCCGTGTGCGTATGTGTGTGCCCTGGAGAGGCCAGGCTGACGCAGGCCCCACGCAAGCAAGAGGAAGCGGGCAGCTCGCAGTTGCCTCGAGTCGTCAGGCAGTTAGATCAGACAGCGTTGGATGCCGCCTCCTTCCAAGTCCTTGCTCAGATGATTTAAAATCATTCAGAACACGTTCAAAACCCCAGGGTGTGGGAAAGAGAGACCCTGGGGTGGGTGCGGGAAAGAGAGACCCCAGGACAGGTGTGGAAAACACACTTCCCAGAGGTGAATTTACCCTGGGCCTCTCCTGGCCTAGACATCTCCAAGGGAGACTGGACGACGAGGTTCAGTCAGTCTCTCTCATTTCTTAAAAACAAAAATGATAATAAAGCATGGGGGCTTTGTGGGATTCAGGTTGGAGAAATAGAAAGTGAACTGGGAACAAGAGGGTTCTTCTCGGCTCTGTCCTGGCTGCCATGTGACATCTCTCCAAGATGCTGTCACATAGAACCTGCGGTCACGCCCCGATGGAGTGTCCCGGGTGGCCAGGCTCCTGCTGGGACCTGGGATTCCCCTTTCAGGGCCACTTGCCTCCCGGTCACAGTTGTGTTCCCCCGTGTCTCCCAGGTGCTGTTCTGGCATCCCTGTTGGGCTGCGAAGTCCCCAGGAGGGATAGCCAAGATTCTGTCACAGGCTACAGGTGGCCCATGTGTCTTTCTTTTTAGTTTTATCTTTAGAACTGGGTTTTTAAATCTCTTCTCTATTTTCCTCTCTCACTTTTCAATGACCAAAAGTATTTCCCCTGACGGCTGGTGGTGGCCCCTGAAGATCCCAGGGAGGATGCTGCTGCCCAGGGCTCTAGGGCCCAGGGCTGGCCGGCTCCCCCTCCTGCCCGGGTGGCGTCCCTAGTGTCGCTGGCTTCCCAGGACTGGCCACGCGGTCAGAGCAAGGTCCTCTCAAGGCCCTCCTCGGTACGCCGGGCCGGGCCAGCCTGCTCTCTCATTCCTTCTGGAGCTCAGTGCATGTTATTTTATACAGTAAGGCCATAAATTTCACTGGCCACTTGTCAGCTTATTTACAACGCAGATCCCAGCTGCTCCAAGAACTCTGCTCCCTCGCAGCCCTGGGCTCACGGCTCCCCTAAATTTCAAATGGACTTTTTTGTCTGGGCCATTTATTTAGATTAGAAACAGGAGAGGCCACATCCAGGACTCTCTGTGACCAGACTGAATGCCCAGCCCCCTCCACGGCCCTCCCCAGCCCAGAGCTTTCCACAAGGGGCCCACTCTCCACTTCTAGGAGCGAGCTCTGGTTCCAGGCTCGTTTCTCACTCCAGTTTCTATCACTAGGATTTATGCAGGAGCCGTTAGGCAGAGCTTGTGAGAGGGCCCCCATGTTCAAAGAAACCAGGACCCACGCGAGCTGCGTGTATGAGTATACCGGCAGACCACAGGCAGACAGACAGACAAGCAGGCAGACATGCAGATAGATAGACAGGCAGGCAAGACAGACAGGCAGAGGGGCAGACAGACAGACAGGTGGGTAGATAAACAGGCAGGCAGACAGGCAGGCAGGCGGATAGGCAGACAGAGACAAACAGGTGGGCGGGCAGGCAGACAGACAGACAAGCAGGCAGACATGCAGACAGACAGGTAGGCAAGACAGACAGGCAGGCAGGCAGAGAGGCAGACAGACAGACAGGTGGGCAGATAAACAGGCAGGCAGGTATACAGGCAGGCAGACAAGCAGGCAGACAGGCAGGCAGACAGAGAGACAAACAGGTGGGCAGACAGGTAGATAGGCAGGCAGATAGACAGATGGACAGACAGGCAGACAGAGACAGACAGGTGGGTGGGCAGACAGGCAGACGGGCAGGCAGATAGACAGGAAGGGAGACAGGCAGGTGGGTAGGCAGACAGACAGGCAGGCAGACAGGCAGACAGACAGGCAGACAGGCAGGCAGACAGGCAGATGGGCAGACATAGACAAGAAGGCAGACAGGCAGACAGAGAGACAGGCAGACAAGTAGGCAGACAGGCAGGTGGGTGGGCAGACAGACAGGCACACAGATGAGTGGACAGACAGACAGGCAGGCAGACAAACAGGCAGACGGGCAGGCAGATGGACAGGAAGGCAGACAGGCAGACAGAGAGACAGGCAGACAAACAGGCAGACAGGCAGGGCAGACTGGTGGACAGGCAGACAGACAGGTGGGCAGACAGGCAGGCAGATAGGCAGATGGGCAGACAGAGAAGACAGGTGGGTGGGCAGACAGGCAGACAGGCAGACAGGCAGGCAGACAGACAGGAAGGGAGACAGGCAGGTGGGTAGGCAGACAGACAGGTAGGCAGACAGGCAGACAGACAGGCAGATGGGCAGACAGATAGACAAGAAGGCAGACAGGCAGACAGAGAGACAGGCAGTCAAGTAGGCAGACAGGCAGATAGACAGGCAGACGGGCAGGCAGACAGAGACAGACAGGTGGACAGACAGGCAGGCATGCCTATGCCGGGACCCACAGCTCTGCTCAGCAGAAAGCCTCTCGCTGTGCAGGGATGTATTCCAGGCCCGCAGCGTGGCTTGCGTTTGGTCTGGAGACGTAAAATCAAGTTGTCCTTCCTGAGCACTCACCCGAAAGAGCGGGAAGGCCAGGGAGCCTGGCTCCCTTGGAGTGTCTGTGAGTTTAAGGGAAAGAGGTAAAATTGCTCTTTACTGACGAAGGGGTGGGTCACATGGGAGGGGTGGGTCACGTGGGAAAGTTGGGCACGTGGAGGAGGGGGCATCCAAGCCTCTCTGACCCTGCAGGTTAGAGGCCTCAGGCCCAGGCCCCAACTCCTCAGTTATTGCACAGGCCTAGAAAAACAAAACAGCAGTGCCTCCCCTGAGGCTTTGCGGGTGGTAGGTCCAGGCCGGGATGCGGGGTCACAGGCTGTGAGAGAAGAAGCTGTGACCTAGCCACTCCTAAACAGTCCCCCCAGGCATGGGAGGCCAGGGCTCCTGAAGCATCCTTAGCCATGTCCCATCCATGTGACAAGGATGTGTGGTCAGTATGCCATGCCGGTCCCACCAGTCGGGGCGGAGTGGGGCCTACAGAGTCCTGGCCTCCTGTGGGGCCCCAAGACTGCCTGCTTAGAACAGCCGTGCTCTGTCTGTTGGGTAAACAGAATTTTCTCATCCTCGTGTCCCCCTGAGGGCTCCTTGCTTGGGCTCTGGCTGCTGAAAGTCTTGCAGGCCAAGATCCCACAGCACTCTACTCTCCGCATGTTCTGCTGTGGACCTCACGGGGCATTTTGTTTTCAAAACATGGAAATACATGACCACATAAACAAGATTTTCAAGGGTTTGGGTGTCTCTGGGATTCAGATAAGCATTCCTAGGGGAGTTCTGATGACCAAGTGCGCACACACACGCATGAGCACACACAAGTTCATGCATGCCTACATCCTGCACACACACACATGTGCAACTGAAAACCACGGAGCCAGGATTCCCTCCGCCGTCATCTGCGGGGTGCACGGGTCCAGTGGGAAAGCCCCTCAGTGAGCTGCCCCGGCTCTGCCTGGACCCCCCCCCCGGGGAAGGCCACCTCTCCAGGCAGTGCATGGAAGTCTGCAGAGCCCGGAAGGCACCGTTTCCAATCAACCCTCTCGACCCCCAGCTCCCGCTTTGTTTCAGGCTTGGTTTTCTTGCTGCCCCGGCGCACGTGCTCAACCTCCCTCTATAAAACAGGAGAGAATCGCCTCCCTTTCCCCGCCTTCGCGGTCACCAAGTGTGGGTGTGAAGGTCGTGCCCAGCATGAGGGCCTTGCTCTGGGGGGGGCACCATTTACGCAGCAGGCATCCTCGACCGCTCCTTCCAACAATGTTCTCGCAGTGGAGGGCCATTCTGATGCATACGAGAGGGTGTGATAACATCTGGCCCAGTGCCATGGAAGCATCTGGAGGAAAGGGCATCTGACTCTCACTTTCCCAAGTGCTCAGTGCAGACTTGTGACGGCCCTGCCTGCCCCGGGGAATAAGGATAACTGAGCACAGAGCTGGCAGTGTCCAAAGGGGTCTGCGAGGGCATCTGTGTCCTTAGCAGGGGAGGCGACCAGCAGGTGACAACATCCGCGGCCACCCGCGGGCTCCCAGCCAAAGGCCAGGCCAGCTGAGGCCCCATCTGAAGTGGGGCCTGCCTGAGGGCCCCCGGCCAGCTGGAGGGTGCTGGAGAAAGGTGGAGCACCCCGCCTGAAACGTCTCTCTGCAGTGCACGGCCGCCCTCTAGAGGACGTCTGGAGCATGTCCCCCTCCGGCTGCAGACCTGCTGGCCCCAGGGCCTTGGCCTGGGGGGGACCCAATGACAGAGGGCAGGAGAGCCAGAGAATGGGGCACCGCATGCCCAGGAGGCATAGGACACATTCCAACAGGACCCGTCCCCCAGGACAATGGGGACAGAGCCTATAAAGACCTGCTCCTTCGGGCCGAACTGTCCCCAGGAACAGCTTTCCCGGGATGTCTTGACTCTCAAGTCGAGTGACCCGGTGACCTCAGGGACACCATGGAGGGTACATCTGCAAGGGGGAGCAGAAGCCAGGTGCCCTGGAAGCAGCTGGGGGAAGGGGTGTCTGACTCTCGCTTTCCCAAGTGCTCACTGCAGGCTGGGGACGGCCCTGCCAGCCCCGGGGGATGAGGATACCTGAGCACAGATCTCAGAGCTCTCTCCCAGCCCGTGTGGCTCAGCCCCACCTGCCCTGGGCCCTGCATTTGCCGGGCCCCTCCAGCGGCGCTGACACACATGTGCCTTGCAGGTGTAAGTACTGCGACCGTTCCTTCAGCATCTCCTCCAACCTCCAGCGGCACGTCCGGAACATCCACAACAAGGAGAAGCCCTTCAAGTGCCACCTGTGCAACCGCTGCTTCGGGCAGCAGACCAATCTGGACAGGCACCTCAAGAAACACGAGCACGAGAATGTGCCAGGTGGGCTGGGCAGCTCCCGGGGGCGGGAGCTGCAAGGCAGCCTGGGTCGCTGTCATCAGAGACCCTGGTGCTCTCGGGTGTCCCTAAGAAGTGAGGTCCCCAAGAGCACCCCAATGTGCACCGACAGCCCCCTGACTGGTGCCCAGAGGAGGGAGGGGACCCACTGAAGTCTACCCCTGACACCCCCGCTCCCCCCAACCCGCAGTGAGCCAGCACTCCGGGGTCCTCACAAACCACCTGGGCACCAGCACCTCCTCCCCCACCTCTGAGTCGGACAACCACGCACTTTTAGACGAGAAAGAAGACTCATATTTCTCCGAAATCAGAAACTTTATTGCCAACAGTGAAATGAACCAAACATCAACGCGAACAGACAAACGGTAAGAAAACAGCCCTGGGCCTGGGGGGCCACCACCCAGCACCAGCCCTGAGCAAATCTGGATGGGGACACCAGGGCCCCGTGGCAGAGGGTGAGGTCCCAGGCTCTGGGAAGCTGGGGGAGCTGTCTGCCTGCCTCAGTTTCCCCACCTGGAAAGGGTCATAAGAGTAAACACCCTGGAACTGCTAGCACAGCAACACCCAGCTCACAGACTAAGAGGCAGTCACACCATCTGGCCTGGCCGCTGGAGGTGTGAGTGCAAAATGCACATAGGTCAGGGCTCTGGCCACCATCAGCCATGCCTCCGAGACTCAAGGACATTCCAGTTCATCGAGGCAATCAAGGTTTCAAACAAAAGTGCTGCACTGCTAAACACACAAACGTATACATGCACACATGTGCATACATACATGCACATTTACCCATATACACGTGTGGGCACACATAAATATACATGTATACTCACACGTATGCATGCATGCACACTCGTGCACGTGTGTGGACACATACATACATGAGTACACATGCATGAACATGCAGGCATACATACACACGCACATGCACGTGTGTATAGATACATGCACAGTGTGTGCACCTGTGCATGTTTGCATATGCACACACACGTATACATATGCACAGAGCAGCCAGAAAGTAGAGCGTGGGTTCTGGAGTGCTGGGGCGTGTTCTGTGTAGCCCTGGACCCCGGGGCTCTGTGTCACCTGCCCTGGGCCCCTCCCCTGGGAAAGTGCTTCAGACACCCCAGCGAGAGGTCCCCCTTGGGTAAAAGCTAGTGCGGAGAACCTAGGCTCGACTCCAGCCCTAGTTCTGCAGAGAGGAAACTAAGGCCCAGAGAAGTGGGTGTCCTGTTCCAACCCCCGGGCAGGGCACAGAACCTGGAGCCAGAGCCCAGACCCTGATCATACTGGCCAAGGGCACCCTACCCGCCCATCTGCAAGCAAGGGAGGGGCCCCTAGACCCGGCTCCCCAGGAGCCCATGCGCTCCTCCCTGCCACAGGTTCTCGGGGTGGGGTGGGGAGTACCCGGGGAAGACGTGGCTAACGCAATAAATGAGGGAGGCGCCCGGGCCATTTCTGGCAAAGGCGAGCCCTGAACCTGTGCCCTTAGGAGTGATCCCACTTAAAGACCCTCAGCATCTGCATCTATCAGAGCCCAGGGTGGGCTCAGGAGGGTACAGGAGAGGCTGGCTATGGGCTGCGGTTCCCAAAGCCTCACCCCCACCTCAGCGCAAGCCCACCTGCCCTGCCACCCACAGAGCCCCCAGGGTCCCCGTACTGGGTTCCAGACGCTGACTGGATGGGAATGGAACCCGGCCACCTGAGGACACACATGCGAGGGCTGTCCATGTTCTGCAATCCCTACCCATCAAAAAAATCTGTGTGTTAAAGACAGGTGCTGCCACCCACACTCCGGGTCTCACCTGAGCCTCACCCTGCCCCGAGGCAGGTCCTCACACCGAGAGAGCGTCTTGCTCTTGGGAGCCCCTGGGCTCAGCCTGACATGAGACAAGGGAGGATGTGTCAGTGGCATCTGTGCTGGGGTGGGCCCGGGACCAGGTGCCAAGTCCTAGCGCCCAAGGACAGGAGGCCCGCACGCCCAAGTGCAGTGGCAGCCCAGTCGCAGGCCATAGACCCACCAGGACAGAAGGCTGTCTCCAGGAGCTGGACGGGTGGCCAGCCCGTCCTGCAGCAGCTAGGTCTCAGGCCAAGCTGGCCTTGTCCCGAGAACTGCACATGTCACTGGGGAGAGTGAGAACCGAGCATCGGCCAGGCCCAAGCCAGTGGGCACGTTGGCAGTGCCACGGGCACATGTGGACATTCCCTGGCTCTCATTCAGAAGCAGCTTCCTCCTCCTAACCATCAGGGCAAAAGCCCAGCTCTGAGATGAATTGCATCTCCTCAACAGTCTCATGTGGCGGTCCTCGCCCCCAGCACTGCAGAAGGTGCCTCTCTTAGGAAGTAGGGTCTCTAAAGTGGACCACTGGAGCAAAGGGGCCTGATCCAGTTGGACTGGGGTCCTTATACAAAGGGACACTGGAGACGGCACTCAGGGAGAACACCATGGTGGCTGAGATAGAGCTCGGGGTGGTGTATACAAGCCCGGGACCGCCCAGGAACGTGGCAGCCACGGAGCCTTGGAGGATCCCGGCCTCCCACACCTCGACCTCAGACTCGGCCACCAGAGCCACGGAGAACACGTTCCCCTTACTTGCAACCCCCCAGTCTGTGGTATCATCACGGCAGCCCAGGACACCACACATCCCCTCACCAGGCGACTGTCCTCCCGAAGGGTGCCAACACCGGCCTGCTGGGCCCTGTACGCTGTCCTTGCTGGACACAGCCCTTCCACCAACCAGTGAGCAAATATTCTGTACATGGAAAGGTGGAGAACACAGCCCTGCTCCCACGGGATGAGATCTGATACAGAGCCACGCGGCCTGCCGGACTGTCGTGACACATGGCCACATAGGAAGCCGGCTCTCCCATCCTAGGATAAACAGTGGAGAGTACACTCCCAAGTCACCAAGAGGGTGCAGGCCCCACAGGGAAAACTCACCAAGAGCTAGGGCAAAGGCAGGACCCAGAGCCCAGAGCCCTCGTGGCTGGGAGACAGCGTGTGCACAGACACCCCAGCTGGTCACCCACACAGGTGACCAGTGACAAGGGGCACAGCCTCGAGCCCTGAAATCAGTTGAGGCTCTACTCATCCCGGAAGGCAGAGCAGCTGTCAGCTTCTCCAATGCCTCCATGTGGAGACACAGGAAAGTGCCAGGAAAACAGGGAGCCCCGGCCTAGCCCCGTGCACACAGGCAAATCCTGGCTGCAGCTCTATGTTGGAGGTCAATCCCTCAGCGATGTTGTCACCATCTTCCTTGATGCTAAGAACAGGACCCCTGACTCCCAGAGATCACAGTGCCTCCCGGGGTGTAGTGGATGGTCCCTCTGCATGGGGTGAGGATGAGGAGGCATGGACTCTGGAGCTCCGAGCTGGCGGTCCAGGCCCCGCAGCCCTTACCTCCACGTATCCAGCACCTTCCGGGTGATCCTCGGCTCCCTGGGATGCCAGCCCACCCAGGACACGGCTCTAGGTCACAGACTTGCAGATGAACCGAACTCCAGCTGCTCTTCCTGAAAACAATGAGAGCCCTCGCCCGCCCACAGCTGTCTGCGCCTTTTCCTTTAATAATGAGGAACCTGAGTGGAAGGGTCACTGGCTGCAGTGACCCCAGGGGTAACGAGGCGGTGGCACCGTGGGAGAGTCATCTGCAGGCTCCGAAGCGAGTTCGCCCTGGCCAGCCCCCGCTCTCTGGAACCCGGGAGCCCAGATGCTGCCCGGTGGCCCGGCTTCCTGGCCCAGGCCCACGTCCTCGAGTTCTCGTGCAGACCGGGAGGAGTGCTCATGCTCCAGGGCCCCAGGCAGGGCTGGGCCCTGAAGCCTCCCACCCCAAGTTTCCCCTGAGGGCACACCTTGCGCAGTGCCCAATGCCAGCACCCGTGCAGGGCCACCTTCCCTGCAGGGCCAGCCGCCACGTCCTCCCCAGCACTCGCACCCGCCCTGGTGTCCTCTCTTGTGTAGCGGACTGGCCCTGCCCCGCCACCCTGGGCACTCACCCGAGTCCATCTCTCTAACTCCGCAGGGTCAGTGGCTGGGCTGAGGGGCGGACCCAGCGGCCCCAGGACCCTTGCTCCGTGTCTTCCTGCCCTGGAATGCCAGCATCCTTGGGGAGGGGGCCGCGAGGGCCATGGGGGAGGCAGTGGAGACTCTGGGGGTGAAGGGAGAGGCCCCCAGGCGTGGCCAACCTCCTCCTGCTCATCTTAGACCAGAGATCCAGGATCTGGACTCCAGTTCCCAGTGTCCAGTCTTGGCTGAGAAGCCAGATGACGTGGAGGAGGAGGAGGACGAGGACCTGGAGGACGACGAGGACAGCCTGGCCGGGAAGTCGCAGGACGACGCCGTGTCCCCCGCACCCGAACCCCAGGCTGTCTTCGAGGACGAGGAGGACGAGGAGCCACCCACCTCCCTGGCCATGGGCTTTGACCACACCCGAAGGTGGGGGCAGCTGCATGCTTGGGCCAGGCAGGGAGGGGCTGAGCCTCGCCGGGGTCCCGCTGCTTCAAACGCTGTGAGCCCGTCCTGGGCTGGGTCTCCCGCCCTGCAGGAGCGGGAGGCTCTACCTCGGGGGCTTCTGCACTGGCTGGGGCAAAGTGGGACCAGGCAGGGGGTCAGGGAGCCCCCACATCCCTGGGGGCTCTGGAGGCTAGAAGCAGATCCGGTGGGGAAGGCGTTTATTTTCCCACACTGAGTGGAAGTGGAGGCCCAGGTCCTTCAGGGGAGCTACCCACTGCCCGACGGCCCGGCAGTGCTATCCAGCCTGGGTTGTAATAGCTGAGCACCCACCACTTTGGAACCTGTGCCAGCCAGGACCACGTCCCCCATGTCATTGCTGCTGGCCACCTCCTTTCAACCCGGGTGTTGCTGCCAGCATTCTGAGATCCCCAGGGACGCCCTCTGCAGCCTGAATGCTGCCCCTGAGTCCTGGGAGGGGACACCCAGGGCCCCCCACAGCTGCCCAGAGCCTTGGAGAACAAGGCTGCCTTCCCAGCCCTACCCCCAGGACTTGGGCACCCGCCTTCTGCCTGCCGCATGCATGCACCCGCCCCCTCCCGGCCCTCTGTCCACTGCTCTCCTGCATCCATGTGGCTTCCCACCCGGTGTCCATGTGTCCGTGTGTCTGTCTCCTTGTGCATGTGGCCTGTGGAGACCCCATGCGTGCATGCAGGCATCAGACAGGCGCCGAAGCCAGACCGGCTGACGCCAGGCCCCTCTCCCTGGTCATTGGTGCAGGTGTGTTGAGGAGCAAGAAGGCGGTCTGTTAGCTTTGGAGCCGATGCCGACTTTTGGGAAGGGTCTGGACCTCCGCAGAGCAGCTGAGGAAGCATTTGAAGTTAAAGATGTGCTTAATTCCACCTTAGAGTCTGAGGCTTTAAAACAGACCCTGTGCAGGCAGGCTAAGAACCAGGTAGGTACCCGTCAGAGCCCACGCCCCCTCAGCCCCGGGACAGCCTGGCACTGTCCCCCCTCTGCGGCCACCCCAGGCCCAGGGGAGCTGAGGACACCACCTCCCACACCCGCACCTCGCTAGAGAGAGGCCCAGTCCTCCCGCAGACCAGGGTTGAGGGCAGATGACCGTGGGCAGAGCCCTCACAATGCCACGTCCTCGTGGACACATGCGAGTGGTCATCTTCCATGGGAGAGGCCCACGAGCAGGTGTCCAGCCTGCCCAGCTGTCTCGGTCTCCCTCCCTCTCTGATCTGAGCCCATGTGGCTGGCAGTCAAGGCTATTCCCAGGGAAAGCTGCCCCGTCAGGTGGTCATGAGGTCAGCAAGGCTCAGGTCTGGCCCCAGACACATCTTGGTTCCACCCTGTGGGGCTGGTGGTCAGAGGAGCTCACCTCTTTTTCCCATCAAGTGGCTGGGATCTCACTCGGCTCCCTGCAGCCCTCCCAGGAGCCCCACTACAGTCTCAGGAAAGCTGTCTGCATGTCTGTCTTTGTCTCTTTACTAATTCTGTCCAGAGTGTTCACTAGGCGGGCCGCTCCCTCCCCCACCCTTAACCTGCACACGATGCCCTGGGCACCCCAACTCCATCCCCTCCCGCCATGCAGTTCGGGACAGAAGCATGTCCCCGGACTGTCTGATCATCCCGTCGGCGAGCAACGCAGTACAGCCCTTTCCTAGAAGTAGCTGGGTGGCATCACCACAGTCGCCAAAACAGGCGTCCCCTACTAACTCCTGTTGACACGAGTTCTTGGCAGTAACTGCCACCAGTCCCCCGGGCCCTCCCAGACATGTGTCCACACGTTTTTGTTGATCACCAGGTGGAGGACCCTGCGGGGGGAGAGGCAGTTG
The DNA here is from genome assembly GCF_000164805.1 of Carlito syrichta. NCBI lineage: Eukaryota > Metazoa > Chordata > Mammalia > Primates > Tarsiidae > Carlito > Carlito syrichta. The sequence goes on from NW_007064625.1 coordinate 70,057, forward strand.
GAGGGAGAGCACCCCAGAAAGACCAAGGGAGGCCCCTGGCCGGGGCAACATGGTCCTGGTGTCACTCTGGGCAGGAGGGTGGCCATCCTTCGTCCCGCTCTCACGCCTGCTCACATCTGCCAGGCCAGGGGAGGACTCTGGCCTCTTTGGTCCCTTTGCTCTCCCCTCCCCAAGTGGACCAGGGTGAGCTGGAGCCAGTGAGGGCACAGCGGGAGGCAGGGAGGCTGGGAAGGGGTGAGGCTCAATCTCACTCAGCTGCTCACCTGCCTGTCCTGTGTGTCCTCTTCCCTGCCAGGCATATGCAATGATGCTGTCCCTTTCTGAGGACACGCCTCTCCACACCCCCTCCCAGGGCTCTCTGGACGCTTGGTTGAACATAACAGGAGCCACATCGGAGGCTGGAGCCTTTCACCCCATTAACCACCTCTGATGGGCTGGGAGCCTGGGGTCGGCGTCCAAAGCAAGGGCACCAGCTTCGGAGGACATAGGCGGCCAGGACCGCAAGAACCCCTGCATCTGTGTGTGACTACTGCCCAGCGCCTACCCCACCACCGTGGTTCAGACCCACCTTTTCCAATGAAAACTCAGACGCCGGAAGCCCCTAAAGCAGTCATAGAGTCTCGCCACCTCTTAGAATTGACCTTGAGGACACTGTTGGGTCAGTCCAGCACATGCTGTCCTGGGACAGTCCACGGAGCAGCCTTGCAGAATCCATCTGTGGCAGCGTGGAAGCTCGATCCAAAGCAGAGGGTGGTGGCACTGCCGGGCGCCTGCATGGGGCCACAGAGGGGACCAAACAGACAGGTGTGCTGGAGAGAGTGAAGTCGCTCAAACGATTTTTATAGTGAAAATGACAAGAATAGCCCTTTTGGTAATCCTATTGACTACAGAGTCTATTTAAGCATGTGGTTTTAAAAATAGACAGTATTTTTTAAAAATCAAAAAAATGACTTGCAAATTGTTTTTTAAAAGTAATTTTGCATTGCTTTGAAATTTCAGCTTCTTTGCAAACCCAAGTCTGCCTAGGAACCAGCACCGTGCTTGGGTGTGTTCTTTATATTGTAGATAATGGAGAAATTTTCTATCTCTGACCCTATTTGTATAAGCCAAGGTGATGCTGGGGGCCCCCCGAGGCCGGACAAGAGGTGCAGGGCCACTCCTGTGAACGGACTCCACAGAGGAATTCTTAGACACAGCGCCTTGGGTGGCAGGCTTGCCCGAGGATGGGACTGGGAGGCACGCCTGCCATCATGTCCCCTGGAATGGGTGCCAGGGCCCCCGCGTGGCCTCCAGAGGAACTCAAGACCCCCCAATTGTATGGGGAAGTCAGGGGCCATGGCTCAATCCTCCAGGCGGAGGTGTGGCTGGGCACCCAGCCGGGTATTTGCCTTGGCCCTCACAGGGCCTTGCCGCCGCTGTCTTCTGAAGGCAGGGCTTGGCCTGCCTCCCCTGCACCTGACCCCGGCAGCGCCGGTGTCCTCCGTGTCCTCCATGGCCACCCTGGTGGATGCTCCTAGTTCCACCGCTGCAGGCCGCCATGAGACCCGGGATCAACAGCGCAGCGCCCCGTGATTCCTGGCATGGGCTCTTGGTGAGATGTGGCTTGAGAACAGAAGGGCATCCGGACCGTACAGCCCCGGGGACAGCCACCTCCCCCTCTCGGGACATAGCTACTTCTCCGTTCGGATGGGCTTTAAATTATTCCCATAGGGGCCAATTTCAAATAATAATTTTTTCCCTGATGGAATTGACCTTAATCTGTATATAACTTGTAATTTTTTCTAATTTGTTTCTTTTCTTATTTTATTTCTTCCTTAACAGTATTTTTGGCATTAGACATTCTTATTGTGAAAAAATAATGTTAATATAAGTATCTAGTGAAGGACCAAAACCGTGTAATAAGATTGTGTGTTGTGTTACCGATAACCAGGGTGGGGCAGTTAAATGTGCCAAATACCCCCATGCCCCCGTGAACCCTGCAGTCACTGCTGCCACAGACCAGACAATCATATGTTTTTGTTAAATTTGCATTTCAGTTGCATTTGCATTTAAGACAAGTGTTCTATTTATTTCTTTTATTGTTTGGAAAAAAAAAAAACGATAGTGTCCCAATGAGAAGAGAAAAAAATGCCCACGTTGCCCTGTAAGAAAAGAGAGAGTATAAATACAAACAGGTGTGGTACGACCCACGTTTATGTAGACTTGTGACACACTGTGGACATCTCGTTCTGTGTCCCCAGGAGTCACAGGAAGTGTCCGAGTGGGCACATTCCACATCCGTCCCAGCCGCTCCAGGCCAAAGACCGTCGTCTCTGGGGTGCTGGGCGGTCCAGGCTGGCACTGGCGACCCGCGCTGGGGAGGCTCCCATGGGCACCGGGACGTGAGAATCGCAGCAAAAGGGGTCCACCTTCCCCAGGTCTACACAGGCAGCAGGACAGAGGGAGGAGCAACGCTATGTGCACTGAGGCCGCTGCAGCGTGGAAAGGAGCCCTCCAGTCGCCAGAGCGCTTTGGGGAAGAGACGCGTGGCCGTGCAGGAAGGCTTTAGGGTTGGCCCCACTCAGGCCTCTGTCGGGGCACCGCAACATCCCCTGGGCAGACCTACCAGGTACCGTGTAGGGATTTTCAATTCCCCCTTGATCTAGATGGATTCTTGTACAAATCCAACCTCGGATACAAACACTCATTTCTGTAAACCCAAATTACATGCTTTCTTCTGTGAAAGAGTAAGGTGTGTGCTTTTTTTTTGTGATGTGACTCTCTCCCCCTGTAGTGGGCAATTTGGACGGATGGGAACCTGGTGCATCCTTCTGCAGCAGCAGAACAGACGAGGGCCGCCCTCCTCAGCAATCCTGGGACTTCTGGGTCAAAGTCTGTTGCTGTTCCTAAGCGTCATCTCTTCCCTTCTCTCCTCCTGCCCTTCCCAAGAGTCCTGGGTGCCCATTTTTAAAAAGTTGTCTGCTTTTCTCCCTCTGGAAAGGATGACAGCAAGCCTGGTGTCTCTTGAACATTCAGCCCCTTGACCCCAGCACTTGGCATTTTCGGGGGGCTCTATCCTCAGACCCTTCGCAAAGAGAACACTTACTTCCTTTGCTGGCATCCCTGGAACACGGCCTCGACACTTCACAATGTCCTGGGCCCCAGCGAACCCTGCCCCCTCAGCTTTGCTCTGCCCGGACTCTGGCACTGGCCCAGTCACACCCAGACCACTTAGCCCAGTACAATTGGTGCTGGAAGACCTGTCACAGGGACAGAGCCTGGGCAGGTGAGAGAATTCCGAGTTCCTGGCCCCTGGAGCACCAGACGGTCAAGGATGCCCCACTGCCATGTGGCATGGACAGACAGAGACAGGTAGCTGGCCGGCTGACCACTGTGTCTGTAGACAGGTGGTCAAAGTCAGGGCTGCCAGCCCCTGGGGTCCCACTGGACCAGGTGTGCTCCGGGCCAGGACTCGTCCGACCAGCCTGAGTGCGACCCTGCTTAATTAACCCCTCCGTGCCTGTCCCCGAGACGGAAACTCAGAAGGAGGCCTCCCACGCCAGCACTCCCCTGCCCTGAGACCCCGGCCCCCTCACTCTGTTCCCACTCTTGTGCCCCGGATGATCAGGGAGGACACACCCCAGACCCTTCCCACGTGGGACCCAAAAGTCGCTGATTCCAACCCAAAGGAGAGAGTCCCTGCCCACTCCCTGCCCCAGGCCCCAGGGCGTGGACCAATAGCCAGGGTGGGCATGGGCGTGGCCTGAGAAGCAGCCCAGCCCAAGGGGCCTTCCTTGACAAGGCCAGGAGTGCGGCTGGCCCGTCCAGACCCTGGCCAGTCTAACCCCTCCCTCTCTGTCCTGACTCTGGCCCTGGAAACCCCTTGGCCTTCTCTGCCTCACCTGTCTCCCCAGTGAGCATTGCAAAGCACTTACCTGAATACATATCACGTGTTTTAGCCTCAAAGCACTG
>NW_007064625.1:74159-88452 GCF_000164805.1 Carlito syrichta
TGTCCCCCAGACCCCATCCCCTGCCCACGTGACTGAAACCTACTGAGCTACATTCACTGTGCTGTCCTAGGGGAAGGAGAGGAGAACTCACCCCTGCACTGTGGCCTGGGGGCAGGGAGCCGGGGACGGCACCCCCTCCCGGCCTGGGATGCCAGGACACAGCTGCCCTGGTCAGTGGAGGTCAGCCGGGTATCAAAGCCATGAAACTGTGTCCGTAGCCATGAGTGATACTGTGACTAAGACATTCTTGCGTTCTTCCGAGAAGAGTTCCTTTTCTCCTTCCATTCCATTTTTCTGTTTGTTTTATTCTTTTCTGTCACTGATTCATATCACCACTTTTGGAAAAATGAAATGAAATGAAAAACAAGGCAGCTTGAGTTTCCAAATGTGCAATTCACTCCTGAACAAAAGTCATCCTGACGATCCACTTTCGTGTAGCTGGCGTCCCTGCTCTTCCGCTGGAGGGAGGCTGAGCCCTGGTGTCGGAACGTGTAATTTAAAGTATGTGTGTGTGTGTGTGTGTGTGTGTGTGTGTGTGTGTGTGTGTGTGTGTGTGTATGTGTATATATACTTTGTGACTTGAAGTATATATAGGATGCTTGTGAGAATCACGAGCCCGTGTACACCATGCCACCTTTGCCATTGTTACATTACAGACTGGGTTCAGCTTTTTGGTTTGGTTTTGTTTTCTTTTCTTTTAGAACTGTATAGTGTTGAAAGAGAAATCAAATGTAAATGTCTGGTTTTCTAATAATGTTTAAAAAAAAAAAAAACCATTGAGAAGGAGGCTGGTGCTCGCCCAGGTCCCCCTGACTGTAAATGGCTTCTGTTCTGTTTATAAGTAAACTGTGCATGACTCGTGCGTAGCGGTCACTATCGTGTCTGTTCGTGAAATTTTTATTAAGAGGAGGATTCCGTAGATGCACTTACTGGACATGGGATTGGGATCTCCGTTCAAGACTTGGAGTCCTGAACGGCCGCCGCCACAGGGCGTAGCGCCTAATCAACGTGGAAATCGAGGTGGGAGGATGATGAAATTAGGAGACGGAACGTGTAGGAGACCCTTCAAAGAGCAGTTTCACAGAGTTCATTTGATGCTTGTGATGAAGACAGATGTCCTTGTGTAGAGAGAGTTCTTTAAACTGAAGCCTAGGAGACGCCGATCTGAGGTTAATGCTGTAGAATAGGACTGTATACCAAATGTAATCTTTCCAATGCTACAATGAATTTATACATGAGATTGATATGCAATAAATCTGTGTGCTTTTCTAAGCCTCGGGCCTGCGAGCTTCATTGAGGGCGGGGACCCGGGAAGGGAGCGAGAGGAGCTGGTCAGGGCTTGGCCGAGGTCAGGGCTTCCCATCTTGCCTGAGGGGTCTGGGTGCCAGGCTCGGAGGCCCACCAAGCCTTTCCCCCCTACACTGCCGCCAGGCAGCCTCCCTGGCTGCTCCTGTTTTCCAGAAAAGAACAAAGTCAGGAAAGGCACCACCTGCGCTGTTCCCAAAGTGAGAGGGGCATGGTGGCCTGCCCCTGGGCAGCCTCCAGACACATCCTCCAGTTGTGCCCACCTCCAGGTGTAGCAGCCTCCAAGTGTGTCCACCCCCAGGCATGTTCCCCACCAGCCCCCGGGCCCTCCTCTCCAGGTGACACAGTGTAACCTTCTGGAGCTGATAGCAGACCTGTCTTCTATGGCCAGTCCTGGACCTGCCCCTTCCCCAGGGTGGACCCCTAGGAAACCCCGGCCAGCCTCTTGTGGAAGCAGAGTCCCCCCACATGCCACACTGCCCCCCTCCCTGAAGCCTACCACCTTTTGACCCCTTAAGACAGGCCACCCACCCTCAGTCACTCAAGTCACAGGAAGGATGCTCCCAAACTCCCAGGACTCACACCAGCAACAGATCCTCCCTTGGCTTCTTCCCTTCCATCAGACCGCAGAGGCAGGGTGGGCAGGCGGGCAGTACCCCTTCCACACCCAAGGAGACCCCACAAGGTGTTTGTCTGGCAAAATAACCCCCAATGGTGTTTTTCCCTTCCCAGACGTTTAAAAAAAAAAGTAGACGCAGTTGGCATGTTTACAAGTAGAGAAAGATTCCACCTTCTCCCAGCTGCCTTGGAAGTTCTCGAGGTCCAGAGCTCCCCACAGACGGCCGTCCTCAGGCCCAGGAAGGGGTCTCCCAAGGCCTCCGTTCATTGAGCCCAGATAGATCAGGTGCACAGGATTTGGGGCCATGAGGACAGAGAGCACCCTGATGTGTCACTCAGTCCCCAAAGCCCAGCTGGGCACAAGAACTCAGGAGCAGGGTGGTCACATGAATGAATGACTGGACGGACACGTGAATAAATGGTTTGCCGTAAGAGCCATCCCTCCGGGAGAGGTCTGAGAACGCCAGGAACTCCGAAGTCCACCAAGAGGCCAGAACACACTCTGACAAGAGGAGTGGGGAAGTGGAAGCTTCCCACACCAGCCCCCAGTAGCTGCAGGAAGGAAAGACACGGAGGCTGATTTGGAACAGGGTCTCGGACCCAAATCTGCGGAGAAAGTCTGTCTTCCCAACACTGTAAGTGAAGTGTGTTTTCCCCAGGCAGGATGGGACGGGGAAAGAGTTTAAGTATCATTTCCATCCAGATGTGATTAACGAACTGTGAGATCTTACGCCCGTTGGTCAGATGTGGGCTGTGCCCTGAGCTCGAGGCCCAGAGACAGCTTTGAAAGCCTTCTCTCGGGGAAGTTCGTTTCCATTCTCAGAAGACAAATGACGTGAATCCCAAATCTGATGACCGGCCCCACTCCCAAAAGCTATTTGGGGGGATCGAGTGACAGCGCCCAGCCTCCTGGAGCTCATATGGGGGGCTCCTCCACCCTGGAGCAGCCTGGCAAACCTCAGCAGTCACAGAGGGGGGAAAGGAAAAAAACCCATGGAAAAGGAAAGCTTTCTGATAATGGCCCTATTATCGGGGGACCCCTAGGAGAAGAGGACAGAGGTCGGCAGAACAGAGCCGACAAGCGAACTTTGTGTCTCCAAGGCCCGCCCTTGTATAAAAGGCCCCGGAGAAAGGCTCCATTTGGAAGCAGGGAAAAACCAACTGGAGAAAAAACCATGTCAATGAGGAATCTGTTTTCTGAGAAAAGAGACGCTTTTTAGTTCCCCTTCAGATTCGTTTTGTGCCAAGTGGGCTTGTCAGCTATTTGCAGAGAGGCTATTTTGAGAACCATTAACCTTAATTCTCATGGCAGCAGAAGTCTTCCAAAACCCGAGATGCATCATAATTTGGGGTACAGTGGCCAGAAACAGGGTGGCTTCCATGCAGAGGAGCCCAGAGAAAGGTGCCCATGGTGTAGCCTGCTCGAGGGGGCTTCTGGGGTCCAGGGTGGCCACAGCCCTGAGCCTGCATCAGACCCTGTCGGTGGAGAGGGGCCAGCGTGTGCCACTGCTGGACAGCATCTTCCGCCCGTCTCGGTCCTAACCCAGGACAGGGAAGCCTGTGGGATCCCTCCTACAGTCCAGGCCAGAATAGTACGGGGTTCCAAGTCTGCAAGAAGGGGGAACAGTCTTTTGAGTGGTGAGCCAGGGCCCAGCCATGAACTGAAGCCCCAAAGAGGGCGGGGCCCACCTGAGATGCCAAGGGAGGAAGCCGGCTCTTCCTCTGCCCTGGGTCAGGGTTTGTGGCCCTCAGACTCCTGAGACAAGGAGGGCCCAGGAAGCCAGAGAGGCAGGACAGGGCAGGGTCAGTTTCTAAAGCACAACAAGCAGCACACATGTCTACACGAGACGTGCAGCCAGTGTCCACAGCAGCCTTGGCATCACGGTCCCACCCAGGCTAGAACCCGGGTGTCCGGCCACTGGGATGGGGTATAAACTGTAGAAATGAGCAGGGCTTGGTGGCTCAGCCTGTAATCCCGCACCTTGGGAGGCTGAGTTGAGTGGATTGCCTGAGCCCGCGGTTTCAATTTGGTGAGACCACATCTCTACAATAAATCAAAAAATCAGCCAGGCGTGGTAGCACACGCCTGTAGTTCCAGCTACTTGGAAGTCTGAGGCGGTAGGATTTCCGGAGCCCAGGAGGTCGAGGCTGCGGTGGCCGGGAGCAGCCACTGCACTCCAGTCTGGGTGACAGAGTGAGACTCCAACTCAAAAAAAAAAAACTGTAGAAATGAGCAAAGACTCCAGAGAGATGGTGGGGCTGTTTATTCTGAGGGGAGGGGGGTCGCCCCATCACCCGTGTTTTCAGAGACTCCCAGGAGGGTGGGTGATGGGAGGAAGCTTCAGAGTAAAAAATGGAGATCCTCGGATGAGCCCTGATGGGGCTGTGGACTAAGGAGGCTGGGGTGACAACCGACAGGAAGGATCCTGTGGGACTGGGAGGGGGCATGTCTGGCCCCCTCTGGGTCCTGGGTTAGGGGCGGGGACAGAAACGAGGGTGACCATCAGTTACTGCCAAATGTTGGCCATCGGGAGCCAAGGTCACAGGTGCTATTGTTTGGCTCACACTGCAGATTGTGGCCGAGTTGTTGTTGTTGTTGTTTAATAAACTTTATTTTTTAGAACAGTTTTAGGTTCACAACAAAACTGATAGGAAGGTACAGCGAGTTCCTGTGCGCCCCTCCCCCCCTCCCTCCTGTGATCATCGTACCCCACCAGAGTGTGCATTTGTTCTGACAGATAAACCCACGCAACACGTCATCACCTGTGTCTACGTTAGGATTCACTCTTGATGCATATCCTGTGGATCTGGACGAACGTGGAATGACACGTGGACACCCTGACAGCATCAGATAGACCTCTGTGCCCACCTGTCCCTCCCTCCCCCCAACCCACGGTAACCCTGGAGCTTTCTATTGTCTCTATAGTTTTGCCTTTTCCAGAGTGTCACGTAGTGACAATCGTATGGTGTGTAGCCTTTTTGGAGGGGCTTAGTCCACTTAGAAATTTGCATTTAACATTCCCCATACCTTTTCATGCATTGATAGATAATGCGTGTCTTTTTAGTACTGAGTGATATTCCATGGCCTGGACACACCAGGGTTTACTCATCCACTCACCCACGGCAGGACATCTTGGCTACCTCTCAGTTTTGGAAATTATACATACAGCGGCCATCGACAAGTGCACAGGTTTCTCTGTGGATGTGTTTTCAGCTCCTTTGGGCAAACACCAGAATATGACTGCTGGATCGAGTGATAAGAGGAGGTTTAAATGTGGAAGAAACCACCAAACTCTCCCCCAGTGGTTGCACCAAGCCACAGTCCCACCAGCCACGAGCGAAGGCCCCTCCTCCTCATCCTCACCAGCACTTGGTATTGTCCGTGTTCTGGATTTTGGCCCTTCTAATAGGTGTGTGGCAGTCCCAGTGGCGTGTGACTTGGAGCAGCCAGCCTTCACTCATGTGGCTTCTGGGTGTCTTCTCTGGTGAGGGCTCTGGCCAGGGCATCCATTTCTTAGAGCTGAGTGAGCTCCGACTTTACATACGATCTCGTATTTTGTATATTCCATCTCCATAAACACACAGCAGCACTCAGGGGACACCACTTAGCCACCAAGGAGCAACCACTGATTCAAGAGCTGCGTGGTCAAGTCTTTGAACCAGTATATGGGGCAGAAGGAGCCACGCACTGGCTTACTCCATTTACCTGGCTGGCTTACTCCATCTACCTGACGTCTGGAGAAGGCAGAGCTGTTGGAGCTGTGGGTGGGGGTGCATGGGCAGGCCAGTGTTGCCCAAATTCGGGGTGGGAGGAAGCCAGGGACGGACCGTAGCGGGGCATGAAGACACTTTCTGGAGTGATGGAAGCGTTGTGTATAGTTGTGGCCACACAACTATGCATTTGTTAAAAACGAGTCCAACCGTACGCTTTAAAAGGGTGATTTTATTACCCAAAACTCTGCCTCAATTAACCTGATTTTCTAGGGCGTTGAGTCCCACCCACGCCCTTAAAGATGTAAGTCCGCTATGAAGCTAGATTCCCAGAGGCCCCGGTTTGGTCGAAAGCACTTCACACCCAGGCTGGCAAGAGCCCACTCCCCCAATTCCAGCTCCCCAGGCCAACCAGCCCACTCCTGGGGGCCCCTTCCCTGCACCCCCCGAAAGCCCAGGAGGCAGCAAGCCCTCGAGATGGAGGGGGTGGCAGGGGCAGAGAGGGCCCATGGCCTTGCCTTGCCTCAGGCCTTTGGGCGGCGCCCACTCCCCAGCCCTCCTTGGTCTGCGGGAGTCTGTGAGCCTGGACTCTGTCCTTGATATCATTTGGAGTTTAAAAATCCACAGTCAACACTGTAGGCTTGTATGGCTGCATGTGCACGTAGCAAAGGAACAAAAACGTTATAATATGGATAAATACCACATTCAGAATTGTGGCTCCTTCTAGGATGAAAGTGGGAGAGTGAAGAGCCAGGGGAGGGGTTTTCTGTGTTATCTGGAGTGCTTGTAGATGTGTCAGGCGCCCTTTCAACACACACCAGGTCACCTGGAGAGGGAGGGAGGCTTCCTGCTTCCCTTCCCATCTGGGTGTGTCTCACCCCTTCTCCTAGTCTTGTCCCACTAGCTGGGACCAACAAGCAGGAGTGCCAAGAGCCCAAGGAGAAAGCAGTCCGTTCCTGATCGTCAGGTCTGCGTAGCTGCACGGCCTTTCGTCTGGCTGAGCAAGTTCCCCTCTGTTTATGTTGCTGAGACTTTTATCTTCACAGGTGTTAGATTGGATCAAATGCTTTTTTTAAACCTATGGAACAGGTTATACGATTTTCTCCTGTATTCTGTTAATGTAGCAGATTACATTGCTTGATTTTCAAATATTAAACTCACCTTGGCCGGGCACAGCAGCTCACGCCTGTAATCCCAGCACTTTGGGAGGTCAAGACAGGAAGATCGCTTGAGTCCAGAAGTTCAAAACCAGCCTAGGCAACATAGCAGCAAGACCCTTCTCTACAAAAAAAATCAAAAAATTAGCCAGGTGTGGTGGTGTGCATCTGCAGTCCCAGCTACTCGGGAGGCTGCAGTTGAGCCAGGATTGTGCTACTGTACTCCAGCCTGGGCAACAGAGGGAAACCCCAATTTAAAAACAAACAAACAAAACCTGCCCTTGCCTTCCTAAAATAAATCTTTCTTGATCGTGCAATATTATTCATTATATACATAGCTGGATTTGATTTGCACCTATGTCCATAAGGGATATTAGCCTACAGATTTATTTTCGTGTGATGTTTTTAGTATTAGTATTTGGACAGTACTGGCCTCATAAAATGAGTCGAGAAATGTTCCCTCTTCCTCAATTTTCTAAAAGACTATATGTAAGAATGGCATTATTTCTTCTTTTTGACTGAATATTGAACTGAATTCACCAGTGATGTCGTCAGGGCCTGGAGTTTCTTTGTGAAAAGGCTGTTTTCATTTTAATGAAGAGTTCGATTTCTTCAGTAGATATAATGCTATTTAGAATGTCTATTTGTTCTTGTGCCAGTTCTGATGATTTTTGTCTTTCAAGGAACTTAGCTGTTTCATCCAAGTGACAAAAGGTTACTCATAATATTTTCTCATTAATTCTTATTATTTTAATGTCTGCAAGATCAGCAGTGATGGCCTCTTTCTTGTCCTGACATCGGTAATTTGAGTTTTCTCTCTTTCTTGAGCGGTCTAGGATTATCAATGTTATTGATCTTTTCAAACAATAGCTTTTTGTTTTAATTATTTTTTCTATTGTTTATTTAATATTGCACTGATTTCCATTAATTTATTATTTTATCTCACCTATTTACTTTGACTTTAATTTGCACTAATTTTTTTAGCACTTAAAGGTGGAAGCTTAGATCACTGATTTTAAACACATCTTCTTTTCTAACATAAGCTTTACGGCTATATAAATAATTTCCCTCGAGGCACTGTTTTAGGTATATCCCACACGTTGTAATATTTTGTATTTTTATTATAATTCAGTTTGAAATATTTTCTAACTTCTCCTGTAATTTCTTCTTTGACCATTAGGTTACTTTAAAATGCACTAATTTTTAGATATTAGGAAATTTTCCAGATATTTTATTATTGTTTCTAATTTACTGTGTTGTGGTCAGAATACATACTCTGTGTGATTTCAATATTTTAAAATGTATCAAGGCTCAGTTTATGTCCTAATATCTATCATGGTGACTGTTTCATGTGCACTTAAGCATGTGAATTCTGCAACAGTTGGGTGCAGTGCTCTGTAAATGTCAATTATGTCAAGTTGCTTAATGGGTCTGTTTAAGTTTTTTTCACCTTTATCGACTTTTCTATCTACTATTCTAGCAATTATGAAAGAAGTGTTGAAATCTCCAACTACAATTATGCATGTATCTATTTTTCCTTTCCATCTGGGCAGTGGTCATTTGTTCTTGCAAGTATCTTGAAATTATTATGTGTATACACACTTAGGATCATCTTCTTGAATCAATGGACCCTTTTATCATTATGATGTATCCCTGTTCCCATAGTCATGTTCTTGTGCTGAAATCTGCTTTGTCTGATATTAACACAGTCATTCCTGTTTTCTTTTTTTTTTTTTTTTTGAGTTGGAGTCTCACTCTGTCACCCAGACCGGAGTGCAGTGGCCGCTCCCGGCCACCGCAGCCTCGACCTGCTGGGCTCCGGCGATCCTTACGCCTCAGCCTTCCGAGTAGCTGGAATTACAGGCACGCGCTACCACACCCGGTTAATTTTTTGATTTATTGTAGAGATGAGGTCTCGCTGCCCATGCGGGTCTCGAACCCGCGGGCTCAGGCAATCCACTCACCTCAGCCTCCCAAGGCGTGGGATTACAGGCTGAGCCACCGAGCCCGGCCATTCCTGTTTTCTTATGACTAACATTTGCATGTCTATCTTTATTCTACCTGTGTCTTTATATTTTAATCTAGTAAGCATCATGTAGTTGAACCTTGCTTTCTATCCAGTCTGACAATCTCTATCTTTTAATTGGTGTGTTTAGCCCATTTACATTTAATATAATTATGGATATGGCTGGATATAGGCTACCATCTTGCTATTTGTTTTCTCTTTGTGGCATCTGTTCTTTGTCTTTTTCCTTTCCCTGCCCAATTTTTCGATGAGTATTTTCTAGTGTTCTAGTTCATCTTCTCTCCTGGCTTACTAGCTATAGCTCCTTGTCTTAATTTTTATTGTCCAGTCTAGCATTTTCAGTATTTATATTTATCATTATCTAGCTATCTTTATCTTTACACCATAGTATGTAAAATATATGAGCTTTACAATGGTACCTCTGTATTCCCTCCTCCTGTCTTTTGTGCTTTTATTGTAATATATTTTACATATGTTATAAATTTAATAACGTACTTTCATAATTTTTCCTTTAGTCTATTTCCTTTTAGAAAAATTTTTGCTTTAACTTTTTTGCTTTAAATAGCCTATTATCTTTTGCTTTAGTCTATTATCTTTTAGAGAATTTTTTTAAAGAATAAAAATCTCTGATATTTACCCACATATTTGCAATTTCCGACGGGTTCCTACACTTTGTGCAGACCTGAATTTACAGCTGGTATCATTTTCTTTTAGCCTGAGAAAAATTCCTCTGCCATTTCGTGTTGTGTAGATCTATTGGTGATGAATTATCTCAGCTGTTGTTTTAAAATGTCTTTGTTTGACTTTCAGTTTTGAAGGATATTTTTGCCTGAAATGAACATCTTGGTTGACAGTTTTGTTTTCTTTCAGCCTTTAAAGATGTTGTCCCAGTTCTCTTGGCTTTCAGTGTTTCGGATGACAAGCTAGAGATTTCTTATCTTTATTCCCTGAAGACTTTCTCTCTATCACTGGTTTTTAGCCAGTTTGTTGTAAGGGGCCTTGGTGTGATATGCTTTGTGCCTTTGCTGCTTTCAGTTCTGTGCACTTACTCTGCTTTGAGGTTCCTGGATCTGTGGATCTATGGTCTTTTTCTTGTTTTTGTTTTATCACATTTGGAAATGTTTCAGCCATGATTTCTATAAACATATTTTCTCCCCCTCACCTCTTTCTGGGCTGTCTGATGGTACCTCACAAGTCACCAAGACTCGGTTGAATTATCCCCTGGGCAATTTTTCTCTGTTTCAGTTTGGATAACTGGTATTATCCTACTTCAAGTTTACTGATCTTTTCTTCTTCAGCGCTTAATCTGCTATTAGTCCCGTCCAGAAGATTTTTTGGTTTCACATATTTCACCTTTAGAATTTCCATTCGTGATTATTATCCTTTGGTTATGATCACAGTTTCCTGTAACTCCTGGGACATATTTTTAACAGTTGCTTTACATGCCTGCTCTGCCCATTCCATCATCTGTGTCACCTCTGGGTCTGTTTCTATTGACTGATTTTTCTTCTAGTTATAGGTCATGTGCTTCCGCTTCTTCATGCGTCTAGTAATTTTGCACTGGGTGCCAGAAGTTGTCAGTGTCAAACTGTTTGAGTTTCTGAATTTTATCGGCCTTCTTTTCAAGAATGATGAGTTTTGTGTCAACCGGCAATTCACTTATTTGTGGGTCAGCCTGGTCCTTCCAAGACTTGTCCTGAACCTTTATTAGGTCACCCCAGAATTTGATTGGCCCCACTCCCAGACTGTGGCTATCTTTGGTCTCTACTGGATGTTCTGGTGGCTGCCAAGGTCTCTTCCTTCAGGGTGGCAGGAATTCAAGCATCTCCCAGCCCTAGATGGATGCTGGTAGTTGTTCTGCTCATAGAGCTCTGTGGCGGTTGTTGGTCTTTGGCTTCATGAGACCTCACTCTGCTTAGGCACAACTTAGTATCTTGCCAGAGCTTGGGGGGAGCGCTGTGAGGATTTCTGGGCTCCTCTGCACACTGCCTCCTCCTCGGGGCTCTGCCCCAGTCCTTGGCCTTCCTGGGCTCCCACATCTGTCCCTGCAGCTCAATGAGGTCACCAGGCTCTTGGGACCAAAAGCCTTTCTCCCAGGGATGACTGTCCTTGGTGCCCTGCTGACCAATGTCCAGAAATGGTTGCTTTCTGTCTTTGTTGGTCCATTTTCTGGTTGTTTATGGTGGGAAGGCAGGTCTGGTACCAGCTAGCTCATCATGGCCAAAATACCTACCATGTTTTAAATTCTCAACTGGGGTTGGGCTCAGGGGCTCAGCCTGTAATCCCAGCACTTTGGGAGGCCAAGGAGAGTGGATTGCCTCTGCCCGCAGGTTTGAGACCCGCCCAGGCAACTTGGCAATGCCTCATCTCTACAATAAATCAAAAACTAGCTGGGTGTGGTAGCGTGTGCCTGTAGTTCTGGCTACTTGGAAGGCTGAGGCAGGAGGATCGCCGGAGTCCAGCAGGTCGAGGAGCAGCCACTGCACTCCAATCTGGGCAACAAAGTGAGACTCCAACTCAAAAAATAAAAATAAAAATAAATTCTCAACTAGGGGGAGATATATGGATGTTTTGTTTCTTTGTTATTTTTCAAATTACATATACTTCTTTGTAAACCTGAAATAGTCCCTCATCATTATTAGGGAACCTGGGGCTTGCGCCAGACACACCTGAGTCCTAATCATGGCCGGGCCACTTACTTGCCAGGTGGAAACAGGCAGAACAACTCTTCTCTCAATTAAATCAGGACAATGGCAATGACATCTGAGGGAGTTTCTTAAAAATGCCATAAGATAATGCATTACGGGGCACCTAGCATGAACCAGGGCACACAGCAGGTGCTTAACAGGAGGTGATGACTATTTGCTGTTTTAGGGTACATGGAATAGGGAAGTTTCCTCCCTAAGCCCAGCCTCCTGCTCAGCTAGAGCACTGGGTGGGCCTGACCCAGCCAGGCCCTGCCCCACAACCCCCATGGGCACCTTGTCACCCCTCACCCACCTGCTGGTCCCCAGTCCTGGACCCCCACTTGCCCAGGACAGAGGCTCCATCCTTATAGCCATGGCACTGCCCAGTGGGGGTCCCAGCTGCCCACAGAACAGGCAAGACACCACAGAGCAGCAGGGAGTGCAGGGCAGCCAGCACCGAGGGCCTGAGAAGGGGAGACTGTCATGCCTGTCCTTCCACCTGCATGTTCCTCATGGCCCCGGGAAGGAGGGGGCAGGCAGGAAGGCACTGTCCACTCGGCCCAGCAGGGAAGATGGGCAGTCTTGGGCCTGAACACCTGGGAAGGTCAGGCCCAAAGTCCTCCTAGGGGGGCTGCTGCCTCTCTGTAACAGACCCTACGGCTGAGCAAAAGCTTGCAAGACTCAAAGCAAGACCCACAGGGGCACAGGACGCCTCCAGGTGCAGAAAAGGTGCCTGGCTCCTGCAGATACAGGCACCGGTCCCTTGACAGTTTTCAGTAGCTGTTTGCTCTACCCTGCAGGGTTGTGGGGGATGGCCCCAGGGCAGGCCACACATGTAGCTGCAGGTGACCCTGCTGTGCAGGCTCTGACTCCAGGACCCTGGTGCTGGGGCTCAGGTGACCTCCAGCCACCCCACCCCGGCACAGACCTCGGAGCTGAATGACAAAACAGGGATGTCCCCTCCAAGGCCTCGAGGACAGGAAGAGGGAGGACCCGAGGGCGACACAGAGACCACTCTTCAGGGCTCCTGTTTTCCGGTCCTCAGACACAGAACGTCTCACCTGGCTAATCGGGGCCAGAGACATGCAGGACAAGCCCAGCTGCATTGCGGGCTCAAGCCCTCACAGTCTGGTGGTCAGGAGTGCAAACCAGGGTGCACAGGGCCATGTTCCCAGACATTCTAGGGAGGACCCTTCCCGCCTCCTCGGGTTCCTGGTGTGGCAGGAAATCTGTGGCGTTCCTTGGCTTTGGCCACATCACTCCAATCTCTGTGTTCCCATGTGACATCTTCCCCCCGTCTCTCTGTCTCAGTGTCCAATGTCCCTCTCCTTATATGGATACTAGTCATAGGGCTGGGGCCCACCCCAATCCCGAATGATCTCATCTTAACCTGATGTCACCTGCAAAGACCAGACTGCCAAACAAGGTCCCATTTGCAGGTCCAGAGGCTTGGGATTTGGTCATAGCTTAAGGAGGGACACAATCCCGCCCACTGCAGGGGCCGTGAGTGCTGAGAAAGGTGAGGGACACTCTCACAGGATGTCAGGAAAGGCCTTGGAGCTGAATGACAAAACAGGGATGTCCCCTCCAAGGCCTCGAGGAGAGGAAGAGGGAGGACCCGAGGGCGACACAGAGACACAGGTTGAGAAGGTGGCCCCGGGGCAGAGACCAGGTGGGCGCTCTCCCCAGACACTGATGTCCGGGGAGAGTGTCCCAGACACCCTTTTCACAGCATGTGCCAAGGCGCCCGAGCTGTGGAGTCCAACACACCTTTAGGAGCCTCAGGACCCTTATGCATGCAGCGGGGATTCTGGGCCCTGTGGAGGTTGCCCTGGGGTTTCCTGAGATGAGAAACTTTCAGACAGGGACATAGCTAGCCAGGACACCCAATGCAGGGGACAGACCCGGTGCCACCCCCAAGGGCTGCTGGTTCAGCACTGACTCAGACCCCAGGCTCGTGGGCCCACCAAAGAGGTGCAGAGCTCCCCAGCCTGCTCCCCCCTGGCAGGCCCTCCCCCCGTCTCTCTCCTTGACGGCCCCTTACAATCTACAAGCTGGTCCCTTCCAGCTGTCATCCCTGAACTGACTCTTCCAGAACTCGTGCGTGGGCTCCCTCGTGTGTCATCAAACCCCCATCGGCAGCAGAGGCACAGAGGCCAGGTAGCGTCACGTCGCCAGCGAGTGGACTGTCCCAACCACAGATCAAGTGGCCTCCAGCCCACGATGAGCCAGCGGGAGATGGAGAGACAGGCCCCCAAAGCCTCCTGGTTCAGAGGCAGAGCCAGGCTCAGGGCTGCCGGTGGGGCCAATACAGGTGCTGGACAGAAGGCGGGGACTACACCCGAGTCTGAAGGTTTACAGGGAAGCACTCAGTGGGAGTCGGGGACCTGGATCCTGCCGAGTGGCCTGGGGCAGGGCATGGGTCTCTCCACTGTGCCTCGGTCTCCCCATTTGTCAAGCGCTCCGGAAGGCGCAGCAACCTCCCGCCCGCAGGGCCAGGTGGGTGTAGTGCCCAAAGTGGCCTCAGGGGGGCAGCAGCCGCCCGCCTTTCCCAGGAGCTGCCCAGAGGCAAAACGGCCACCCGGGAGGTGCCACGCCCGGCCGCAGCCCACGGGGGTCAGCGCTTGGCTTCTCCCCACGGCCCCCGGTGGGACTGACGGCCCAGGGGGCAAGCCTGTGCTCTGCCCGGGTGGCACCGGCACACAGTGGGGAACCACCCGAGCCCTGGGCCACGCTGGCTGTGGGCAGATGATGGGGCTGGCGGGCAGGGGGAGCCGCTGCAGCCGCCG
>NW_007064625.1:89172-92850 GCF_000164805.1 Carlito syrichta
TCCGAGGACCGGCCCACGCGCGAAGGCCGCCCCCACGGCGAGCCAGAGCCACCGCCGCCCCGCCCCACTCCCGTCGCCCCGCCCTGGTGCTCCGCCTCGCCCGGGCAGGGAGGGGGCTGTGGGGCCCAGCGGGCCTGGCTGTCCAGCCTCAGTCTCTGCCTCTCTGAAGTGGGAGCGAGCCCCTCCGGGGATCTGAGTGCGGGCCTCAGCCCAGCGCTTGGCCTGGGGTGCGGGAGCTTGTGAGTGGCCGCAGTGGCCTCTTCTTGGTGGCCTCCACCTCTGCGCAGGAGCCCGGCGGGGCCTGAACCTTCCCTGCGTCCTTGAGGGGAGCAGCCTGTGCACCGTGTGGCGCGGGCGATGGGGTGCTTGGCGCCCGCGGAGTCTGACCCGGACCAGAGAAGGCCCTGCCTGCTGGGGGCGGCTGTCTGCCCGACACCCCCGTGGAAGTGTTCGGGCTCCGGGTTCAGATCCTGGCTCCTGAGTCTGCGAGGAGTGATTGGCGCCCTTGGGACCTCAGGCTTCTCGCCTGTAAAATGGGGGCTCGAAGAGTGTCCCCAGTCAGCTGCCACTGGGCTCCTGCTCGGGGGACAAATGTGCAAGATGCGGTCCCTGCTCTAAGGGTGCGCAGGGCCTGCAGAGGAGTCACCAAAGGGGAGATCGGAGGCGCTGCCCAGGGCAAGGCCAGGAGCTGCGCGACCGCGGGATGTCCCCTGAGACGTCAGGGTCACAGGCCCTG
The DNA here is from genome assembly GCF_000164805.1 of Carlito syrichta. Taxonomy (NCBI): domain Eukaryota; kingdom Metazoa; phylum Chordata; class Mammalia; order Primates; family Tarsiidae; genus Carlito; species Carlito syrichta. Next base: position 89,909 of record NW_007064625.1, read on the forward strand.
CCCTCCCGCCCCAATGAGAGGGGGCAGGGGGAGGTGAGGGGTCTTGGGGGGCTTCCTGGGAGAAGGAAGGTCTAGGTCACTAGGACAGGAGTGCCTGGAGCGTGAGATGGAGTGATGTCCCCTCCACCTGGACACCTGCCGGGAGAAACGGGTGGGGGTGCCGTGCCTGAGGACACGGGCTCCCAGGGTCTTCTCAGACCCACATGGCCATCCTGCCTGGAAAGCACTCTCCGCCTAAACATGGGGAAACTGAGGCACAGAGGTGACGCAGCCTGCAGAGTCTGCATGGCCCACGGGTGGAGACCAGGTGTGCTGCCCTGAGGATGCTGGCCTGTGCCCGGGCCTTGCCTGGGCTGGAGCGCACTGTGAGTTTGGATCTCGGACTCTGACTTGGGTTCCAGCGGATCCAGGCTGACGCCTCTTTGGCCTGTGACCCTGCTGTCTGGGGGGGACATCCCTCTGTAGTGCAGTCTTTATTTCTAGCAACTCTGGCGAGTCCAGGCCCCTCGCTCACTCGGCCCCCTGCCTGGGGACAGTCTTATAGGTCAAGATGAGCCTGGCTCCTGGCCCTGCCCTCACAGCTGGCGTCTGACCCTGTGGATCTCGTGCCTTCTGCACCTGCCTCCTCGCCAGTCAGGGAAACACCCACTTTCAGAGTGTTGGGAAGACCAGACACAGGCGTGGGAAGGCATTTGGAGGGCGCCGTCCGTGTGCCGCGTTACAACTGGGAGCTGGGGCAACAGGAGACCATTACTGGCTGGTTCCTGCTAGAGTCAGGTTCTGGCTTCTCCCCTGGTGCCCTTGTGGGGCCATGAGTGCAGCAGGGCCAGGGCCTGGATTATGGGACGTCTGCATTCAGAGCCAGGAGCCAGGGAGGGACTGGCCTGGCCAGTGGTGTCCCAGGTGGGCTCACTAGGTGGGTCCCCAACCCCACTGTGGAGGGGACATGTCTGGCGAGCTGGGCCAGCCTCCCTACCTCAACCTGTGGGCTCTTGTCCCAGATAATCAAGTTCTGGAGCTGTCCTGTGCCAGTGGGATGTCTAACAGCATCTCTGGCCTCGCCCCACTGCAGGCCATTACTCGTGATGGCAACAATGTCTCCAGACAGTACCAAGTTTCCCCTGGGGGGAGCAAAACTGCCCCCAGAGAAGGCCACCGAGCTAAGCCCCGTCCCACTTGCGATGGAACTGGTCGGTGCATGCTGCACGATTCACAAAGCCAGAGCCTCCGGCAGGTTACGTGACACTCCAAGTCCCAAGCTTGGCCGGGCAGAATTACCCAAGCACAAGGGCGTCATTGTGGCTGGTTTGACTGCACAGGGGCCGAGGTTGGATGGACAGGAACTGAGGGGCTTAGCTCCGCCGGCAGCGCAGGGTCAGCCAGACCTGGAGGCCAGGGTAGGAGGGTCAGAGATGTCATGAGGGTGGGACCACCACAGAGCTGGAGGCCCATGTGATTCTTCCCGAGGTCAGCGAATCTCAGACCTGGGGCATTTGGGTCCTGGTGGCCATGAGTGCAGCTGCGAAGAGTCCAGGCCCCAGGTGGGAGACCGCTTCCTGGAAGCTGGGCTGTCAGGGAGGACGAGGGAGCGGAGGACTGGGCTGCACAGCGCCCACCCAACCCAGGCCACGTCCAAAATGCAGCAAGCCGGGCACGGCCAGGGGCAGCGAACGGGACAGGCCAGGCGGGTCACCTGAGACTGGCCAGAGGTCTCGCCAACTCCACCTACTCATCCTGCTCCACGGCTCCTCCTGGCAAGTCCCTCGCGCCCCTTTCTGACCCCGGCATGTGTGTTGGGGACACCAGGTGGTGTGTTTCCTGGCAGTAGACAAGGGAGTGCTGTGGCTTCCCAGGACCAGGGTAGGGAGTCCTTTCTAGGCTACCCTGAGCGGAGGCAGCAGGACATCACCCGGAGAGCAGCATGGCCGGGCAGGGAGCCTCCGAGGATGTCCCTGCTCACATCAAACAGTCCCCACATGGGGGGGACAACAGGGGACACGGGCCTCCCAGGAAGAGGCAGAGCCTGAAGGAGGACAGGGCGGAGTGAGCTCCAGAGTCTGGCAGCCCTTGTTTACTTCAGGAATTGAACCTGGCCGACTGTGGGGACGTGAGCAGACTGTCCCTGTCCCAAAGGGCTCATAGGTATAGGAGACGGGGCAGCCAGCTGGCAGGACTCACTCCCTGTGCAGTCTTGGAAGAGCTTCCCGGGCCCTCCTGTTCCACGACTTGGAGCTGCCGCCGCGGCTCATGTGGCCACCACAGGATGTCCGGCCTCCCTGTGACACTTGCCCAGTCAGCGTGGCTAGCCACTGAAAGGAGTCTACGCTCTCAGCCCCTCCCCTTCACCGGCTCCAGGACAGCAGGTACAGGCCAGCATCCCAGTGAGGAAACACAGAGACCCCTGTGGAAACCAGCCAGCCCGGAGGAGAGGCTGCTAGACTCAAACACGGCAGTGGGGTCCCCAAGAGCCCTCAGGAATGAGCCAGTGTCCACAGTGCATGCACCTGGGCCGCCCTCCAGCATCACACCTCTCTCCTCAACAGAAGCAGAGGCAGACAGCCAGCTACCCACCAGCAGACGTGGCCATCAGGGGCCAGGTCAGAGAAGGTGTGTGGCGGGTTCGGAGCTATGGCGGCCAGCCAAGAGGAAGATGCTTGTTTACAAGACAGAATCCTCTGAGTGGAAAGAAGATGTTGCATCCATAAAACAAGAACAGGGTGATGTGGATAAAGAGGGATAGTCAAGGGTTAGGATTTGGAATAATGAAAGTGAGAGACTGGGGGAAAGACTGGGGGGCTGAGTAGAGGGACTCCTCCCAAAGAGGAGAGCAAAGAGGCGAAAAAGGAGAGAAAGGTAAGAAGTATTTCAGAGCCGGGCTCGGTGGCTCAGCCTGTCATCCCACGCCTTTGGGAGGCGGAGGTGAGTGGATTGCCTGAGCCCGC
>NW_007064625.1:93070-157795 GCF_000164805.1 Carlito syrichta
ACTCAAAAAAAAAAAAAAGGATTTCAGGTTTCAGTACTCATGAGCGTATATTCTAAAACAGAAAGCAGAGAAGACAGCATTTTAACAGATCATACTAAAACATGTGCTGCCGAAGGAGTCAGCTGGTGGGATGTGCCACCAAGTACTGGGCTCAGTGAATGACGGGCCCCAGGGAAGGGTCCGTTGCCAGAGTTCACGGTTAAGCGGGAGCCTGGCAGGGCTATGGTGAAGGTGGAGGGGCCCACAGGTCATAATCCAAGGAGAAGATAGGACGATGTCAGGTGACTCACCACGACTCAGAAGACAAGGGAAGACAACTTCAGGGTTCTGGAAGAAAAGTCTCTAATGGGAACCAGCGCTTCCCAGCTATGGGAGCAGTAGGAAAAACATTCCAGACAGTGGAAAGATGCCACAGACTCAGGAGGGCGCCAGGGCCAGGGAAGTCGGGGAGCGGGAGGAAGGGTCAGCCAAGCCTCTAGCCCCGAGAACCGAGCAATGTGGCCCCAGGATACGCCCGGTGAGGCCTGCAGAGCACCCAGCCCTCAGGAGAGGGAGGACAGGGTGTCTGGGAAAACATGGTGCTCCCTGCTGAGTGCACATGGTGTTTTCTCCAGGACCCAGAGGAACACTGGAGAGCTTGGGGAGAATGAACAGGGAGCCAGGCTGGCGGGTGGGGAAAATCATTAACAGAGGCAGGGAGGCCCAGCCAGGCAGCTGGAGGAGTGCAGGGCAGGTTCCCGTCCTCCAGGTAGGAAGGGTGGGGAGTCCCCTGAGCAGGCGATCCCAGCCGAGCGGGCTGGGCCTTCTTTAGAAACTGGGGGTGGGTGGCTGAAGAGCTGGAGTGACAGCCTCTGGGAACAGGGCCGCCCCAGGAGGGCATGCCATGATAAGCCTTTGGTGCTTGTTGACTTTGGTAACTGTGTTCCCTTACATTCATTAATAAGACTAAAACCCAGAAGGCAAAGAAGAGATAGGGTGCCTGCCGGGGCCCCACTCCCGAGAGCTGGCTCCTGCCAAGAGGTGGCAGCTGCCCACACCCCTCGGGTGGCACCCACTCTGCTCTGGGCCCCAGTCCCAGTCCAGTGGCACCCGGGCCGTGGGTGTGGCTGCCTCGCTGGGAGCAGAGGTCATACCCGGCAGTGACTCGCCTGACAGGTTCCTGGTTGAGCACCTTCCAGCCCTGGGGCAGACTTTGACCTCTCCTGGGAGAGGCCGCTGCCAGCCTAGGGGAGAGGGAGCCTGGGGGTGGGGTGAAAGCCACCCACCAGGTCTGGAGCTCTGGTGGGAGGAAGCGGTCGGGAGGAGTCAGGCCTGGAGGAGTCAGGCCGGGAGGAGTCAGGCCGGGACAGGAAGAGGCAGCCTGGGGCCCTGACTGGGAGGAGGGAGGCTGCAGGAGAGAGGGAAGATGGGGCGGGGTGGCCGGGCTCTGTGCATGGGGGCTGTGGGCTCTTGAGGGCCTTTGTTTGGTGGGAGACCAGGCACAGTCAAGGCACGGGCATGTCCACAGTCAAGGCACGGGCATGTCAGTGCCGCCTGCACTTTGCAGCAACGTCAGCTGCCCTCAGGAAACAGATCACGTTCAGGAAAAAAAGGCCTTCCCGGATTGCACCTTCTGCTTGGCGTGTGCATGAGTAGAACTTGTGGGTGCCATGCGGACACGTCACCTTGGGGGCGTGATCTTGGGATGGGCAGACCTGCTAGGCCCAGCCAGGATCACAGGCACCCGCCCCGGGGGAGGCCAGGTGGCGGCTGTTGTCATCAGCTAGTGATTCGGAATGTCCTAAGGAATGCGCCCTCCAGGTCAGCGTGGGAGCAGCCCAAGCCCCAGGGCGGAGAACTTGTGTCCTGGGAGGGCTTGGTGGCTTCTGGGACTGAGCGGGTACGTAGGGCCAGGTATCCTGGGTGCCCTGCAGTGGCCCAGACCATGTTGATAGAGGTCAGTCATGTGGCTGGCCCTGCATGGCCTCCCTGCAGGGAGTAACTTACAGTCTTGATGTCACATCTGAGAAATAGACTTCCACCCTAGCTAGGCCCTCCTAGTTTTGACATATGCAAAGTTCTGGGTGTGTGAGAGGCATGCTGAATGGTGGCTGGCCTTGTCTTTATAAAACTTAAAGAAAAAATTACTGAAGGAGTAAGTTTCTCCATGTTGCATTTTGGGTGTGTTTTTGTTGTTTTAGAGATGGGGTCTTGCTGTGTTGCCCAGGCTGTAGTGCAATGGCACAATCATAGTTCTCTGCAGGCTCAACTTCCTGAGCTCAAGCGATCTTCCCACCTCAGCCTCCTAAGTAGCCAGGGTCACAGGTGCATGCTACCACACTCGGCCCACGTTACGTTTTGATCCTACAAAGTTCTCCTATGCTTTGGCGGCTGTCCTGCTTGTTGATTTGGTGTCAGTGCAGCATTGACGTAGGGCCCGTGACTGGCCAGGCCCCATTTTGTACACTTTGCACGCCTGAACTCATTGATGCTTCTCTGTAACCCTCACAGACCCCGCCTCTGCCCTTTCCAGGAGGACACTCTGGCCACCCAGCATGTCCCAGCGGCACTCGGACAGCTCCCTGGAGGAGAAGCTTCTGGAATACCGCTTCCACTCAGAGCTCCGGCTGGACGCCAATGGGAACCCAGCCTCCGGGCTCCCGATGGTCCGGGGCTCCCTGCGGGCCAGGGCCAATGCCACCTTCCAGCCCGAGGCCCCAATGCCCACGGGGGCAGGGGAGCCGCAGCCCGTCATTCTGAGCACGCAGAGCCCCGCCGCGCTCAAGCTGGGCACCCAGCAGCTCATCCCCCGGAGCCTGGCTGTGGCCAGCAAGGCGAAGGCCCCAGCCCGCCACCAGAGCTTTGGGGCGGCCATGCTCAGCAAGGAGGCCGCCCGGCGTGACCCCCGGCTCCTCCAGGCCCCCAGCTTTTCCCTGGATGACCTGGACGTGGACACAGGCCCCGGGGGGATGCTGCGGAGGAACCTGCGGAACCAGTCCTACCGGGCGGCCATGAAGGGCCTGGGGGGGCCCAGCCACAGGGACCCCATCCAGCTCAGTCCCAAGCTGCAGGCCCTGGCCGAGGAGCCCAGCCCACCACCTGCCCGCTGCCCAGCCAAAAACAAGGTAGGGGCCCGTCCGGAAATGGGGAGGGGCTAGGGGGCAGGGTGGCCTGACCATTCCTGTCACTGTCATCTGCTGCATCATGGAGCTGCACTCAGTGAGCACCTGCTACGTGCAGCGTTTGACTGGTTCATTCCAGCTGAGCCCAGCGGCCAGCCATGGATATGACAATTCCCCTGTATGGACCAGATAGCTGAGGCTTAGAGGTGGTGGGGGAAGGAATCCTACCTGGGCCCTGGACCCTGGGCCCTGGGCCCTGGACCCTGGACCCTGGACTCTGGACTCTGGCATTCTCCTCCCAGCCAGGGTGGTGGGCAGAGCCTCGGGGCAGGGGACTGCATCTCTTGAGCCCTAGGCAGAAGCCATCCTGTCCGAATGATGGGTTCAATCATGAACTTGAACTTGCAGTGAATGGCCTGGACTCAGTCTGCCCTGAGGGTACCGCCTGTCCCAATGCTGGCCATCCAGCAACCTTCTGGAGGCCGAGAGTGGCTGAGGCAGCCTCCCCCTGTCCCCAGTCCTTGGCGCCAGACACTGTCCTTTGTCATGCTCTCCCCTGCCATCCCTACCAAGACCCCAGAAATGCCTCAGGCCCCCTGCTGCGGGTCCCTGCACCCCGGGCTGGAACAGCCCAGCACTCGGTGCCCACCCAGGGGTCCCTCACCCATTCAATCATCCATCCAGTCATTCATTCCTAGTGATTCACACATCCGACATTTCCTGAAGTCCTGCTGGGTCTGGGGTACCAGGCTGAGCCCGGTGGGCACAGCCCTATCCCCCATGAGCTTCCAGGGCAGTGGGGGTGCCGAGGGCTGGGCTGGGGCAACTCGGGGTTGTGGAATCTGGGGGTGAAGGCCTTGGAGCCAGGGGAGGGTCCAGAGCAGAGACACAAAGGACAGGAGGACAGGGAGGAGCTGGAACAGCTCAGCCAGACCTGGGGGGGCCGGCCAGTGGGGGGCACGAGGGAGAGCACAGAGCGAGGGTGCCAGGCCAGGTGCCCGGGAGCCCTGCGTGTTCCAGCAAGGGGTGCGTTCAGGCCCCAACGTGTTCGAGAAACCAGCCCCTGCTTTCCGGGAACCAGCGCACCTGCTGGTCAGGAAGAGGGGCTTGTCCCAGCCAAGAGGGGTGGGCTCTGCGCTGGACAGCAGGGGTGGAAGCTCCCCAGGGGCCCTCCTCAGCCCTCTGCCACTACACCTGCCCTCCCTTGGGCTTCCCTCCAGGCCTGCTGGTAACTCCCGAGCATCCCCTCTCGACTCAGTCAACCCTTCTTCCACCTTCAGGCAGCCCTCCTGGACCTGCCCACCCCATCCCCTGCCCTGCTGGTCTGAGTCCCCAGCCCACCTGCCCTGGCTTCCGATTAGCAGCCCTGAGACTCTCCTGGAGCTGACATTTACTGCAGGCCCATGTGCCTCCTTTCATTGGCACAGGGAGACGGGAGGTCTCTGCCCCTCCCCTAGAGCCGAGTCCCTGTAGCCCACACCTGCCCCTCCCACTGACAGCTGGTGTTTCTGTCTCTCGTCTTCCAGAGGACGCTGGGGCGGAAACGTGCACACAAGGGCTCCTTCAAGGATGGTGAGTGCTACAGGGCCTGACCTGGTGAGTCTGGTCACACCGGGGCGTCCTGGGGGATCTCGATGCGGTGACTCCGAGGACGTGCTCAAGGGGGTCCTTCTGGGACTCAGGCTCTGAGGCCTAGGGCTAGCCTGGCCATGCAGCTCTGGTAGATCTAGAAGGGTCTAGAAGGTTCCCTGGGCTCCCTTTTGGGTGGGCCCACGGGGAAGGAACAGACTGAGCCCCACCTGCCCCGAGCACCCGAATGTGTGCCAACCCAGCCTGTGGTGGTCCTGCTGCTGGGGGGACCGAGGCCAGATCAGCGGGGCGCTCTGCCTGGAATTCCCTAGGTGGAAGGGAAGCTTTGTGTGGGAGACCGTGCGTGTGGGTGACAACATCACTTAGCCTGCCGAGGGGGATGCCAGCAGTACCCCTGGTAAGGCTGAGGGGGCGGTACAGGCGCTCTAGGGGTGTGAAAAGGTGGAAAGCAGTGAGACTGAGGAGACCAGGGCTCTGAATACCCAACCTTGAGCCTGGTTTCTGTTGAGAGGCACCAAGAGCTTTTTGGGTGGCCTCGAGTCCAGGACAGGGGATCCAGACCTCCTCGACAAAAGTCTTAGGGAAGAGCATCCCCAAAGAGAGTAGCAGGGATGCCCCACCATCTCGGGGGTGGTTGGTGGGGGCCAGGGTCTGCCGTGAGGGCTCAGAGGCACCCTGAACTGGGCCCAGCCGATCCCAGGTCGTTCTGCGCATAGGGGGCTCTTTGGACTGGCACACAGCAGCCTCAGCCTCAGCCTAGCCTGGGGACAGCCCCGCTCACGGCCTCCTCCCCAACCAGGCTCAGCCGACCTGCGGGGCGCCACTTTGCCAGCACGGCCTGGTGTGAAGGTGCCACATTCTGCCCTGGCCTCACAGGCACAGGAGCCCGCCCCCCTGGGAGGAGCCTGCCCTGGAGGTCCTGCACTGTCCGACATACTGGGGGACCCTGGGGAGGGTCAGCCTGTGGGTTCCAGGAGGCCAGGTCTCCTCCAAGCCCCAGGCCTGCAGTGACTCTCCTTCTCTCCCTAGACCCCCGATTCTACCAGGAGATCCGGGAGCGGGGCCTGAACACTAGCCACGAGTCTGATGATGACCTGCTAGATGACCCCTCCAGCCCCGAAGGACCCCGAAAGGCAGACACCACCATCGTGGTCAAGAACTACCGGCCAGCCCAGGTCACCTGGAGCCAGCTCCCAGAGGTAGGCCTGGGGGGCGGGGAAGGCTGGCCCAGAGAGGTTGAGCAGGGCCCCAAGAGGTCCCTGGCCAGGCATTCCCCAGCTGTGGCGGCCAGGCCCCGCCTGGCTGGCTTGGCACCTTGGGGTGGTCACTGGGGAGAGAGGGTGGTCAGGCACACAGGTTTGTCTTTAGCCATTGTGTGGGGGGAGGGGCATTCCTGCTCAGACTGAGCTACTGGGAGCTGTGGACACAAGGGACCCCCTTTCTGGGGTCCTGTCCCCAGGACAGGGCTGGGATCTCCAACATCCTGGATGTCCTGGGCACCAGTCAGAGGTGAGGGCGCCGCAGCCCTCCCCCACCCCGGGGCCCTGCCAGGAAGGCCACTGTACCCGGTGGGCCCTGGGGAGGTCTGCGTGAGAAGGCACCTGGGAGGGGAGGGGATGGGCTTGGAGCCAGGGCTGGGACCAAGCCACACCCTCACTTTCCACATCTGAAAATGGGGCCTGTCCCTGCCCCGCAGGGCCGTGGTGGTCTCAGCGGGGAGCAAGTCCAGGCAACAGCCCAGGGCATGGGGGGAGGCGACTGCTGCCACCCAGGCAGGCACGCTGGCCTCAAGTGGACCCGTGACCGTGTCCCCTGAGGGCCAAGGGCAGGGACTGGGCTGAGGCCGTGGGTGTGGGGCCGCAGGGAGGGTGGGCCTGGTTCTGCTCCATCTACAGTACAATGGGGCTCCTTGTTTGCTCCCCTGAGGGGGACGAGGGGCTGTGACCCTGACTGCCCACCAAACTCCATGCTGCTGCATGCACGGGACTCCGGCCAGGGCAGGCCCAGCATGGGGAGAGGGTAGGCGGGGCTGCCTCCCCACAGATGAAAAGTTCTGGAAGTTCACTTCATTCTCATGCCCTGGGGGTGGGGGAGTGTGATCCCCCCTGGACTGGGGTGGGGTCACAGTGCCAGAGACTCTGACCCAGCCGGTCCAAGTTTGGAAAGGAGGTGTGGTGGGCGGAGTCACCCGCGGGCCCAGGCACTGCAGACGGTCTCTGCCAGCCCAGAGAAGAGAGCTTAAAGCAGGTGTCCCGGGTCCCTCAGAGTGGGCACCCAGCAGCATGCAGTCCCATCTGTCCTGGCACACTGTGGCACACTCCCACCGAGGCAGCCGCTGGCTGTGCACCTTGAGGGGCAAAGCTCAGCAAGCAGCACCCCTGGCTGGCACAGCAGTACCTGTTCCTGCCAGGCAGGGCGCTGTCCCTGTGGCCTGGGGGGTGCTGAGCCACCGTCCTGCTCTCCACACCGTCCCTTGCTAGGTGGGCTCCATACCTCTCCGTCCCTGGGAGGATCTTTGGACAGTGGCCCCTCCGACCCCCTAGGCTTGCACCCTGGACATTCTGCACTTTCCTGGGCTGCCCCGGGGCTCCCTGGAGGGGTGGACCTGCCCTGGGGAGGTTTCTACAGGTGGGGAAGATGAGGCTGACAACCCCAGCAGGACAGGACAGCTCCATGGCCTGACCTCACCGAGCTGCACAAGGGGCCACGGGTATTCCATCGAGGGCTCTGCCCAGGCTCCCGCCTCTCTGGCCTCTGTCCACTTTGACTCTGGTCCGGTGGAAAAAGGATAGGAGAAAGCTGTGCCTTGGGCCTCTGGGACGTGTGACCTGGAACTCCCAGGCCTGTGTTCCTCAGGTAGTGGAGTCGGGCATCCTGGACCAGCTGTCCACGGAGGAGCGCAAGAGACAGGAGGTGAGGACCCTGACGGGGCACTACCCCAACCACAGGACACACGAACCCTGGGGGAGGGGACAACAGCCACAGTGATGGAGCCCCCACCCCCTCCCAGGGCCGCACACTCTCATGACCCCTGAGGACCCTGCCTCTACCCCTGCCCAGAACACCTGGGCCCTCAGCATTGCTGTATGAGTCCTCAGGCAGCCTTGGGCTGGGGCTGCCGTGATCCCTTGACCGGGATGGCGGTCCTGGCCCAGTTCACACAGCTCCTAAGTGGCCGCGCACCCCAGGGACATCAGGCTCCTGTCTCCAGCCTGGCCATCCTGACAACCCTCTCCAGGGGGTCTGCCCAGGACTCATGCTCTCGCCTGCCCCCTACTGCCCAGAGGGTGTCCTTATCTGAGCACTGGGCACCCAGACCCCTCACCGGCCCCTCTCTGCAGGCCATCTTCGAGATCCTCACGTCCGAGTTCTCCTACCACCACAGCCTGAGCGTTCTGGTGGCTGAGTTCCTGCAGTCCAAGGAGCTGCAGGCGACCGTGACCCCGACGGAGCACCACCACCTCTTCTCCAACATCCTGGACGTCCTGGGTGCCAGTCAGAGGTGAGGGCGCCACGGCCCTCCCCCACCCTGGGGCCCTGTCAGGGAAGCCACTGTGCCCAGTGGACTGTGTCTTGATGGAATAGTCTGGAGCAACCACTGGCTGGGACGGAGTGTGACAACCTCCCTGGGTCCTTGAGGCCACTGAGAGCTGGCCCCAGGAACGGACTGAGCATGGACAGTGGGCAGCCTGGACCCTCACAAGAGTCAGAGTGCTACCCAAGGGCACAGCCCTGCTCACTGCTGAGAGGGAGCCCACCAGGATGCCCAGGCACAGAGAACTGTATGACCCAGCTGGGCGGTGCCCCCAGGGTGCCCATCCGGCCTGGAGGCGGCCTCAAGTTGCAGTCCTGGGTCACATTACGCCCAGAGGTGTCTGGTGGCTGGACTTGAGCTCTGGTTGCAGGGCCTGGAGGTGGAGAAGGGGCCTGGGGGTGTGTGTGTGTGTGTGTGTGTGTGTGTGTGTGTGTGTGTGTGTGTGTGTGTGCCTATGTATAGGCGTGTGTGCATGCATGTGCCTGCACGTGTGTGTTGGTATGTGTGCATATGCATACATATACCCCGGAGGACCGGCCTCGGGGCATCATCCAGCCCTCCCAGCCTCACTGCTACCCTGACAGGGAGGTGCCTCGGGCCCCCATTGACTTGGGTGGGTTGATGTTGGTGATTGGGTCTTGCCGTGTCCAACAGAGGCTGGGCCCCGGCGGTGATGGCCTCTGGTTCTTCCTTCAGCCCCACCCCTTGCTCAGCCCGCCTCCCACACACTGCCTGTAGGACCCTTTCAGAAATTTCAGGGCCAGGGTGGGTGGGGATCAACTTGTCTCTGGAGACTGGGCTTCCTGAAGAGACACTCCAACCCCTGACCCAGCACAGGGCCGGTGAGGGGTCTGGATAGTGGCTGCTCCTTCCCCCAACTCCTGCTCACTCTGAGCAGGCTCTGTGTCCCCAGCATAGTCCCCTCTTCGTCCGCAGCTGCGTGTTTGCCCCTGACCTCTGCAGGGCTTCACCCTGGCGGTGGCCGTCCCGGGTGGGACCCTCCAGTCTCCTTCCCCAACTGGGCCTCTGCAGCTCTAAATGTTCACAGTAACCCCTTTGGGGAGTAAGCACGATTTTGTGTGGGAGACTGATGGCTACCCCCGGCCCAGACTTTTCTCAGAAACCCTCCATCGCCCGTGGGAGGTGCTGACGAGCTCACACATGCTCGGGTGGGACAGCCCTGTGACTGGCTCTGGAGTAGTTGCTCCTGACCTGCTGTTCCGTCAGCTGGGACTTCCCAAGGGCAAGTTGCTGTTGGGATGGTCCTCTACAGGAAGCGTGGCCCCTTGGGGGTGGAAGATCCAGCTGGGGCCCAGGGAGCAGGGGGGCCTGAGGGACCCCACCCACCTCCACACTAGGCAAGCGGCTCCGCAGCCGACAGAGCTCTGGGGGTGGGTGGGGCCCGGGCTTGGGCACTGTCAGGGCCTGGAGGCTCCAGCCACCATCTCACACACCGGGCAGCCACTGCAGGTCCAACTAAGCTCAGACACGGTGACCCTGGCTGCCTGTGGGAGCAGAACCCTGCCTGGCCCTGCCCAGCTCGGACCAGCATGAACTCACTGCATCCTCATCACCTGGGCCGAGGCCCACACTACAGAGGCAGTGAGGCTGGCAGTCACCTCCAGGGAGTCTGCCAAGAGCCGGGGCCCGGTCCCCAACCCTGGCCTTGACTGCCTGCTCAGAGTGGGCTGGGACTCAGGGGACGTGTTCATGAACCAGGCAGGGACCCTGGCTGGAATTTAGGAGACCTCTCTCATCCTCGTGGGTGTGCCCGGAGGCTGGTGTCTCATGCCTCCTCCCCCCACGGCACAATGTCTGCCCTGGAGCTCATTCCCAGGGCCAGTGCCACCAGTGGTCAGTGCCGCACCTAGGCCTCACTCAGGCCTCTTCCCTCCTGGCCCCCCCACTCTTCTGAATCTGAGGTCGGGGTCACACCCCTGAGTGCCTACCACAGGCTGCCTCTGGGAGCTTAACGCAGTTTCTGCCATGTGTGCACATGTGTGTGTATGTACATCTGTGTGTACACAGTGTGTGCGTGTGCACATGCACACCCCTGTATGTGCATATGTAAGTCTGCACGTGTGTGCATATGCACATCTGTGTGTGTGTGTACGCAGTGTGTGTGTGTGCACATGCACACCCCTGTATGTGCATATGTAAGTCTGCACGTGTGTGCATATGCACCTCTGTGTGTGTGTACGCAGTGTGTGCGTGTGCATATGCACACCCCTGTATGTGCATATGTGAGTAAGTCTGCACGTGTGTGCATATGCACATCTGTGTGTGTGTGTACGCACGTACACAGGTGTGGGCTGCCCCCCAGGCTCATGGCCCCACCCTCATACTGCATGCCTGCAGGTTCTTTGAGGCCCTGGAGCAGCGGCACAAGGCGCAGGTGCTCGTGGAAGACATCAGCGACATCCTGGAAGAGCACGCCGAGAGGCACTTCCACCCCTACGTGGCCTACTGCTCCAACGAGGTCTACCAGCAGCGCACGCTGCAGAGGCTGACGTGAGTGGCCTGTGCACGTTGCAGCCAACTTCGTGGGTTCTGCCTTGTTCTGTCTGGGCCGGCCGTGCGGGGCCCCGAGGGACAGCCCCGTCCTCTGTTGCAGAAGCAGCAACGCGGCCTTTCACGACGTCCTACGTGAGATCGAGAGGCGGCCGGCGTGCGGGGGGCTGCCCATGATTTCCTTCCTCATCCTCCCCATGCAGAGGGTGACCCGGCTGCCCCTCCTGATGGACGTGAGTATGCCGCAGGTTCTCACCTGGTCCTGGGATCCCCCACTGGAGTGCCCAGCCTCAGCGGAGTGCCACTCCCTGGTGACCTCTGTCACACTCTGCCTGTCCCTGCAATTGCCACAGTTAGGATGATGAGACGCTTTAGTAGCAAGACAGCTTGGGGTGCCATCATGGCTGCCATCCCAGAGTACACCTGCTGGGAGCTATTCCAACACTTCTGGTGTTGAGTTCACTACTCAGTGGTTCACGAGGTTCCCTCCTTTTGGGGAGTCCCCAAACGCTAGGCCTCTTGGCATGGTGGCCCTGGGAGGTGGCTCAGACACCTGTGGCTTTCCTGTTTCTCGGATGGAGAAGGGAGCTCAGAGGGGTTCACCAATGTGGCCTGTGTCTCTGAGATGCCAGCTCACGGTGTGCACGAGAGGGTAAAAGGCACACACATATGCATACATGCAGTGTACACAGATATGCACATGCACATATGCTTGCTTGCATGTGCTCAGCCAAGTACACATCCACACATATCCTCTTGCATATGCTCAGCCAAGTACACATCCACATAACCACGCAAATGGCAGGACCAAGCTAAGTAAGTGCCCAGAGACAGCATGTGGCAGTGCTCAGTGGGCCAGCTGCCCACGCTGGATGTACCTAGACCTCAGGAGCCCCGGGACATGCAGAAGTGGGGCTGCCAGGGGTCCTTCATTGATTCTTCCCAGGCTGGAGGGGGACAACCAAGGATGGCAAGGGATGGGGTCTTGGGGGTGCCCGCTCTTGTTCCCACTCAAGCCAGTCTGGCCTGGCCAAGCCCCAGGTGGTGCAGAGACCATTTGAGGGCTGGGTGGGAGCTGCCCAGGCAGGCCCCACAGCTGGGATGCAGGAGGGTGCCGGCGCCACATGTCTGCTGTCCTCTCTAGACACTGTGCCTCAAGACTCAGGGCCACCCTGAGAGGTACAAGGCCGCCAGCCGCGCACTCAAGGCCATCAGCAAGGTGAGGTCTGCCCCCACCCCACGGGCACAGGGGGTTCTTGGAGTATCCATTCCAAGCTCTGTGTGGCACTGATGGGGAAACTGAGGCCCAGAGCCAGGAGAGCGCTTGCTCAGTCGGTGAGCCCAAGGCATGGCTGGGACTATGACTGGCCTGGCACCACCCAAGGGCCAGCACAGTGGCAGCTAGGGGGGCTGGGTGGGAGCCGGGCACAGATGGTGGACCATGCCATGGCCCCTCGGTGTCCGCCTGCTCACGCATGCCCACCCCTGCAGCTAGTGAGGCAGTGCAACGAGGGAGCCCACACGATGGAGCGCACGGAGCAGTTGTACACATTGCACACGCAGCTGGACTTCGGCAAGGTCAAGGTAGGCGGCCCCCGGTGGTGCCATGCTGTCTCCGGCATGGGTGACTCTCCCACTGGATGCCCCAGGCCCCCCTAGACCATTCCCACCTGGCCCTCCCCACCATCCACATCTGAGGTCAGGGGTCACACTCCGAGCCTGAGGGCTGGAGAGGCCTCAGTGGGCGCCTGCTCTGAGGGGCCTGGGGGCGGGCCCTGGTGGAGCTGGTGCCTTTGGTCTCTCAGGCCTCCTTTTCCACATCTGGGAACATTTCCTGTGCACCCTCCCCAACTACGCTGGGTAGACGGGTCTCTCTGGCTCTTGCCTCCTCCCTAGGACCAGGCAGGCACAGGGCAGGCCCCAGGCCCTGAGTGACTGAGCCAAGGGCCAGCAGGCGGCAGGCTTGGTTCGTGGGAAAGGGCAGGCCCTGAGGACAGAGGGGACAAGGCCTGAGGACAGAGGAGATGGCCCCTGAGGACGGGGGAATGAGCCCTGAGGGCAGGGATATGGGTCCTGAGGACAGGGCATGGGGGCCCGAGGACAGGGGGTGTTGGGTCCTGAAGACAGGGTTGTTCCCTGAGGATGGGGTGGGGGGCAGAAATGGGGCCCAGGGACAGGGTGGATGGGACCCGAGGACAGGGGTCAGGGCCTGAGGACGAGGGGACAAGGAGGGGCCCTGAGGACAGGGGGATGGGGCAACTTCTGGGCCAGCTCAGATCAGGTTTCCGTGAGGCTTGGATTCTGGAGAGGAGAACATTTCCAGCCCAGGCTGGGCAGCCCTATCCCCCTCTCAAGCAGGCAGGGATCAGCCCTCTTTCCCCAGACACCCCCAGGATCCCACAGACTGGCCATATCCCTGTCTGTGTTGCCCAAAGGTGGATGTGTGTGGGCCTCTTGTCCTGACGTCCTGTCTGTTAAGTGCCCTTTGTTTGGGTGACAAGTTACAGGCCATCCTCGGTCGGAACCATGGAACAATGGGGGTGAAGGGCACAGAGGTCCCGGCCAGGGGAGGAGCCTCCTTGGATGGGCCAGGGTGGACTTCACGAAGGAGGTGTTAGGGTGAGGACTGCCCCTGCTGTCACTGAGCGCATATGTGCAGGTCACGTGTTCAGCTCCCGGATCCTTTGGACCCCCCGGCCAGAGCAAGGGCCCTCCCAGGCCTGGCTCACACCCCACCCTCATGGTCTCAAAGCTGGTCTTAAGACCCGTGTGGCAGGGGGTCCAGCAGGCCAATTGGGGGAGGCGTGGCAGAGCAGAGACCCCCAAGGTGGGAGATGCTGGGATTCAGAGTCCACGGTGGGTGTCGGCATCAAGCAGGACGCTTGCAGAGTGGGGGGGGTTCCTCCAGGGTAGCGGAGGACAGGTGATGGGCAGGCCCCCTCATGCCCACTCTACACCCCCAGCCTGTGTCTCCTCTGTCCCCACCCCCTCCAGCAACTCACCAGGCTGGCAGAGGGGCAGCAGTTAGTGACTCAGGAATCAGGAAAGGCCCTGGACATCAGAATGTGGCCACCCCCTCTCAGGGCAGGCCCTCTCTTCTCACTCCGTGGGTCCCTGTGTAGACCGTGGCTCCCAGAAGGCACGGAGTTTGCGTGAACACTGCCATTCCCTGCCCCGCCTGGGGTGAGGTTCACAGAGAGGCTTCCCTGGACTGACCTTCACGTCCAGGTTCAAGTGAGACCTTCAGCCAGTGCCCGGCGAGCCCATGGGCCTGCCTGGAGGCCAGGCGGGCCCGCCTGCACTGTCCATTGATGCCGGGCAGGATCTGGGCCCAGAGCCTGTGCACCTTACTTGAAGGCCTGGACACGGCATGTGGCCTCCGCTGTCCAGCCCTGACCGGCACAGCCAGCCGGCCGCCCAGTCCTCAGAGGCAGGGGTCGGTCGTGCCCCAATGCCGTGTTCACTGAGGCCCTGTCCCCCAGTCCCTCCCGCTGATCTCCGCCTCCCGCTGGCTGCTGAAGCGTGGGGAGCTCTTCGTGGTGGAAGAGACGGGCCTCTTCCGGAAGCTGGCCAGCCGGCCCACATGCTACCTGTTCCTGTTCAATGACGTGCTGGTTGTGACCAAGAAGAAGAGGTGGGGACGCCGGGGGCCCGGGGCTGCTGGCCTTGGGGGCCTTGGGGGGAGCGGGAGAGCCAGCCCCGAGTCCCCGTCCCGTGGCCCCGTGCCACATCCCACGTGCCACAGGGCGCAGGCGCTCTCTGCCACCCCAGCCATGGGAGCAAGAGCCGTGGCCTCTGTGAGACGGGGGCAGCTCTCAGGGCATCCTTGGGGAAGGGCGGAGGCGGGGGTGGGTATCCCAACCACCGCCTCTGTCCCCAGTGAGGACAGCTACACGGTCCAGGACTACGCGCAGATGGACCATGTCCAGGTCCGGAAGATGGAGCCCTCAGAGCTCCCCCTGCAGGCGGGGGGCAACCGCAGCTCCTCTGTGCCGCACCCCTTCCAGGTGACCCTGCTGCGCAACAGTGAAGGCCGCCAGGAGCGGGTCCTCCTGTCCTCGGACTCTGCGTAAGGGCTGGGGACGCCCGTCCTGAGGTCAGACCTGGCCGTCCCGCCTCCCTGGTGATTCCAAGGCCATTTCTGAGCATCCCGGTGCCCAGGGCTGCCGGGATGCCAGGTCAAGCCGGGAACAGAACAGAAACGGCCTTGGCCTTAGGGGGCTTACATTCCCAGGAGGGAGCATTCCTGGAGCTGGACAACCTCCCAGTTCAGTGTGTCAGAAGGAGCTGGGGGGTGGGCAGGGGGACACCGAGGAAGGCTCAGAACCCAACAACAGGCGAGAGGGAGGCAGGGAGGCTGGAGAGGAGTGCTCCCAGAGGCAGCGCTGTGCAGAGACCCTGAGCACACAGAGCCACAAGGCAGACAGCCAGAGGAACAGGGGCAGGGGCTGGGGTGCTGGAGCCAGTCAGGAGGGGGTCATGCCGAACAGGTGCGGGCACTGATGGGGGTTCAGTGGACAGAGGTACGAGGAGGCGTCAGTCTCCACTTTCCCTCCCAGCTCCCCTTGACCGTGGCTGGCTCTGGGCCCCCTTCCCAGACAAGGAAGCTGAGACCGAGTGTCAATCAGCAGATGGAAGGAGGCCGGGAGCTCAGGCCCAGTGCTGGGGAACGGGGTGTGTTTGGGGTTTGCGACTGCCACCCGACTCTGACAGGGGCAGAGGGGACTCGGGGTCAGTCTGCCTGGCCGCCCCCTACTCACCCATCTTCTCCCCACACCCCTGCGGGTTGGTGTCTGAGCCAGGAACACCAGGCTGGGGGGACTGGCGTGGGGCCTCGCTCACACCCTCTGTGGCCCCCAGGAGTGACCGTGCCCGGTGGATCACAGCACTTACCTACAGGGAGAGACAGGGCCAGGGCCCCACTAACAAAGGAGGTGAGTCTGGGCTGGGGACTTGCGGGCGGGCCTCTGCCAGGGCTGGGCACTTGGCCCCAGGAGCGAGAGTACCATCCTGTGATCCGCCTTAGCCCAAAGGAAGCTGCCACCTGTTGGCTGCTGGGGTCCCACAGTCACGGGCCTTCCCAAGGGGTGTCTGCGGAGGCTGCTGGGAGGCGGGGGAGCCCAGGGTGCTTGGGGCTGCAGAGGGGCCGTGCCCTCCCCAGATAGCCCTGTGACGCCTGTCCCCTCCCCCACCCCCAGACCTGCCCCAGGTGGAGATCACCAAGGCCTACTTCGCAAAGCAGGCAGATGAGGTCACACTGCAGCAGGCAGACGTGGTCCTGGTCCTGCTGCAGGAAGACGGTGAGCACCAGGGGCGGGGAGCCCCAGCCCAGCGTCCTGAGCCGGCCTGGCTGATGGGCTGGGGAGCTCGTAGCCTCAAGGACTCCCCAAAGCAAGGACGCTTGCATCCCGAGTCGCAGGATCAAAAACGGATCTTTGTCACCCTGTGTCCTGAGCAGAAGGAGGGAGTGTCTCTGTCCTCCTGAGGGTCCCCACTGAGCTGGGGTTACAGCTTGTGCCTCCTTGCTGGGGCAAAGCTGGGTGGGGTGAGCTTAGCCTGTCCCTTCCCAGCACCTGCAGGAGGACTGGGTGCCCATGTGGCCTTGGCCTAGGCTTTCTGGGCCCACTTTCTCCCCACAGACGGGGGAGGAATAGTCGGTTCTGAGGAGTCAGCCCTGGCACCCTCAGGCACGGCAGCTCGGCCCCCAGCCTCCCTCTCATGCCTCTCCTGGTGCAGGGTGGCTCTATGGGGAGAGGCTTCGGGATGGCGAGACGGGCTGGTTCCCCGAGGACTTCGCACGCTGCATCACCAGCCGCATGGCCGTGGAGGACAACGTGCGCAGGATGGAACGGCTGCGGGTGGAGACTGACGTCTAGCCATCGCGGGCACCCCGCAGGCCTCCTATCATTGACCCTCCAGTGCCAGCCTGACTCCAGGGAGCTAGTCCCAGGGTCACAGACGATTCCCTGGGTCTCTGCAAGGCCGCGTGGCTGCAGCCATGGGCTCTTGACATGTCCCAGAAAGAAGATCACATGCGTCTCCCCCACCCCCAGAAGCAGCCTGCAGGCAAAGGGGCCACTCCCAGTACCCCCAGGAGGAGCCCAGCCACTGGTCCCACCCCTTCCAGCACCCACAGGGCAGCTGCCCCCAGGCTGGCCCGGACAGAGAACCGCTGCTATCAGCATAGACAATGTGGGGGCTCCTTCCTATGTCCTCCTGTCCCTGAGGAACAACAAGGGCCTCAAGTGCCCAGGGGTGCCCACAACCCAAGAGGAGAGCTGGCTGGAGGGAAGTGACCCTGCAGCACCAGCAGGGAGATTTTGATTTTGAGGTTTCCAAATACATTAAAGTATTTCTTTTAACACCTGGAGTCCCACCACAAATCTGAGCCTGGGCTGAGGCCACAGGTTTCCCAGTGAAATCCCTAAGGTGCTGTGGTCCAGGATTGGACCCTGTGTGTATGCACACGTGTGAGTGGCCACCCAGTGCCTGTCCTTGGCTGTGGCCTGTCTGTCCACTGGCTGGAGCATCGTGGTCAGGGCCAGTGGCTTCCACAGAGCACCCAGGCGTGGCAACAACTGAGCCTGGCCAGGCTCCTCCTGGCCAGTGGCTGAAGACGGGATTTGGTAGAGGCTTTGGGAATCCCTGGGGGGGGTCCCTGGAGCTGGACACAGCCCCGTCTCCCTCACCACTTTGTCTCCTCCTGGGACCTACAGCAGGGAGGCAGCCTCTGAGCCCAGGGGGAAGGCTGGGCCTCGCTCTCCCAGGAGGCCCTACTGGTCTTCCTGTGTCCTGTGCTGATGCCCAAAGCCTCTCCTGGCTGGCGTATCATTGGGGTGTGGGCTCCCGCTATACGCCTGAGAGTCTGCCCTGATCCCACAGTTCCAGGGCCCCTGGCTGCCTGTGAAAGTCAGGGTGCATCTCTCCAGGTGTGAACCAGAAGTGGTGATACTGGCAGGCTGTCCTCTGCCCCTCCCATCCTGGGGCAGCTGCAGGACCTGGTGCAGGAGGGGCTGCTCTGAGCCCTGCCTGCAGAACCAGTTGGTGGGGGTCTTTTGCGCCAGAGGGGTTGGCTTCTTTCCCCAAGGCCTTCATGGCCTGGGGCAGTCAGGAAGGCCAAGGCCAGACCCAGAGCCCGGGTGGGGCCGTGTTGGGCAGGGGTTTTGGTCAGTAGCCATGTGGCAGGATGGGGCAGGGCCAGGGCTTGGAGAGGTGGGGGGAGGGCAGTCCCCTGAGCTGGCCCAGCCCCTCCCACTCCCTGGACATGTGACAAGCTCCAGCCTCAGTTTCTCTTTAACTTGCTGTTCTTTTCCTGGATGCTGTGGGGCTGAGCTGGCAGTCTAAGTGGGATGTGTGTGTGTGTGCACACATATGAGCTTGGATGTGCACACCTATGTACTTGTGTGTGCAGGTGCACATGTATGGAACAAGAGGCATCTCCGTGTGAACACAACTGTCCTGTCTTCACTGCCAGCCCCTGAGAGCTGGGTCTGGGTGAGAGAGGCAGGCCGGCTCCTGCCAAGTTCATGTTCAGTTAATGGGGCTGAGTGGCCCCGGGGGCTGTCCTCTGACTTTGTGGTCCTGTCCTCATGTATGACCTGAGGCAGGCGACTCAACCTCCGAGCTTTGGTTCCGCCTGCAAGTGTCTAATGCAGCCTCTGCCCCAACAGCAGGAAGTAAGAAAACCTGGCCTCTAGGGAGGATGGTCCCAGCGGCCTGGTGGTTGCCATCCTGCTGGGACAGGGCTGGACTTTTGGGAGTGGATGGAGCAACCTGAGAGGACCCAGACCAGGCCTGTTCAGGACAGGAAACCCTGGTAGGGCCAGGAAGCCCCAGGCCTGGACTGCCAGAGGCATGGGGCTGGGAGAGACAGGTGGGGCCCATGGGCAGGAGGAGCTTTGAGGAGAGGGAGGTCAGGGGCTTGTGCAGCCTTTTCTCTGGCACCAGTGCCCTCCTAAGCCCTCTGAGGGCCTCTGCTCGGCCTGGGGTCCAGCCATGGGCCCAGGTGCTGAGACACCCTCAGCAGGATGGGGCCAACCTGGACCCTGCCCAGCCAAGAGCCTGTCTGTCCTCTTGCTATTTCTCCTCTTAGGACTTCAGCCAAAGCTTCCAGTGTTGAGGCCCCGGTGGCACTTACCCACCCCCAGCCCCCAAGTCACAAGGGTCCCATGGAGGGTCTGCTAGGGAGGGGGACCAGGAGGCAGGCCTGTCCAGCCCAGTCCTTCCTCCTTCCAGCCTCATAGCTTGGACAAGTCTTCCGCTGCACGGAGCCTCCTGTTGCAGGTGGGGAAGCGGGAAAACTGAGGCTCAAAGGTACTCTGCTCACAGACAGAGTCAGTGGCTTGCAAGGAGCCATCGCAGCTTCTAAAGATACCCGTCAACCCCAGTAAAGGCTGTGTCCAGAGCAGAGTCCTCGCCTCCTGCAGAGCCTTGCCAGCCTTGGGTACTGCAATGGCTATGTGTGCAGGGCAGTGGAGAGTGGGCCGGTGCTGGGACCCCACCTAAGCCCCTCCCCAAGGCTGCCCTGGGTGGGGAATCCCAGGATTAGAACAGCCCAGGCCTTGGGGCTGTGATCCTTCAAACCTCAGTGCCCATCCTTGAGAGGATGCTGGCCAGATCCAGACGGGCACCCCCCCCAGCATTCTCTGGGGCAGGGGGGCAGGAGGCATGTGGTCCATGTGAGCCAGCATGGCCATCAGGACACTACCGGCCACATTCCTTTGTCCCCATGGAATTGGTGGCATTGCCCATGGAGAAGGCCGATCTCACTGAGGCTGGAGAGCTGCAGGCTCATAGTATGATGTCTCTGCCCTCGCCCCCAACGACCACCCCTCTCCTCTGTGTGCAATGCATGCCTCCTCGACCCATAACCTTGTACACGCATGTCCTCCTAAGGAGGGAACTGACACAGGCATGCGCTCACATGACCTCACGCTTACTCATCACACTCCACACCATCCCGGATCTATTGTGCTGCTCTGCATGCCTGCCTCCTCCTAACCACTCCAGAAGTTTCCAAGCACGTACCACACTTGGTGTGCTTTCTGCTGGGACGCCCTCTACCGCCAGCCCCAGGGTGGTGCCCTCCTCCCACGCCCCCTGGTGGCTGTCAGAGGCCCTGGGCGTTCAATGCACTGCCAGCTGCTGGCTCCAGGGCCATCCAGGGGATCCCAGCGGTGCCCGGGGGGTTTCTCACTTCTGAGCCCCACTCAGAGCCCCTGACGCTCCGACCTTTGCCCCATGGGATTAAGGTGCACACAAGTGTTCTGATCTGCAGCTCTCCAGCCTCAGTGAGATCAGCCTTCTCCATGCACCTGTGGGCTGTGGACTTCCCAAGAGATCTGACGTTTTCTCATCTCAGTCTCTGCCTGCCCATCTTGAGATCAGACTCTTGTCCACTTCAGACACGGCAGGTCGCTCCCCCAGATACCACCTTCAGGCTCCATCGCTGGGCCTGTCATTCCGCAGATTGGAATTGCATCCAATTTGGGGGCTGGGAGGTGACATTTTTATGTCACATTTGTTTTCCCATCATCTCATTTGTTCAAGCTTTTTAGGTCTTTAAAACTCCATTAAAAGAACCAGGAAGTTATTTTGCCAGATAAGTTCCCATACGCTTTTGGGGTTTGTTGCCATGTTGAATAGTCTTTTACCTTGTATTCTGTTTGCTAGTCGGTTATTGCTGGTGAACAACTACTGGCCTTATAGGTTTGATAAATGTTACACATTTAATAGGATCTCTTTGCCAGCTGCTGGCCCTTTTGGCTTCTCATCGAGATGATCCTGTCCTCTGGAAACCAGAGCAGGCTTCTTTTTTTTTTTCTGGGATCATCACCCTTGGTTCTATTTTCTGTCTGATGGTCCCACCTGGGGCCATCCAAGCTTTGCCGCAGGGAGGACTGAGGCTGATGCAGCATCTTCTTCTGATTCTTCACCCCTGTGGGAACATGTTCACTCCCTTGCTGAAGCTTACCGAGCCCCGCCCAGGTCCTGTCCAGGTGGTCCCCATGAAGCAAAGCCCCTGCCTCCCCAACGTATGTTCTGATGGGAAGGTGTGTTATCAGAGCTGTAGAGAACAGCACCTGTGGGGGGGTGGGTACAGTGGGACCAGATAATCATCACTTCAGTGGGTTTTGCCCCAGATTTATTGTTGGGACAGATCCAAGCCCATCTGTTCCTCTACTGAACATAATGCTTGTGCACACCCACTGTCAAGGAAGTGCATTTCTCTACTGTTTTCCTAGACTGTCTATCCTAAGCAGGTGTTGAACTCTATCGGATGTGCTTTCTGCTTCTATCAAAACAGCCATCTGATTTTTCTTCTCACGCAAATACATAGAAACATCTTCTAAAGTTAAACCATCCTTGCATTCCATCAAATCCATTCCCCATTTGGTCAAGCTGATACTAAAGTACTCTTACAAGGACGGAAAGTATTTTATTTAGGGTTTAGCATGCAAGCAATGAGTCTGCAATTCCCTTTTCCTGAACTGTACTCACCTGGGCTTAGAACCAAGTTTATGTTGGCCTCACAGGATGAGGTGAGATGCTTTCTCTCCATTTAAAGTTTCTGAAATGAGTTCTAGATAAGTTCATGGTGTCTGAAAGTCTGCTGCCACCATAAACACCAGCATCTCTGACAATATTACCTGGGCTGCATATTGTGCTGGCAATTTGTGTTTCCCCCCAAATGTATTAATTTTCTAACTTTCCAAAGTTAATGGTACATAGTTGTTTATAGTATTGTTTTATGTCTTTTTCTCTACTGTGTCTGAAATTAATTCTCCCTCCTACTGTATATTTAAAAAATCATCAGTCTTGCTAGTTTTTTCTTTCCTGCTAGGCTTCAAAGAGGAACATTTTGGTTTTCTTAAATGTTCCATTATTCTCCATTTGCTGAGTGTAAAGATTATATACATAAATATGTGTGTACATATGAATATAGTAAATATATAAGTATTATAAACACACACATATCTGTAAAGTTTATTTAAGCTTTGTCTTGTTTGCTCACCTATTGGTTTGCGTGAAGAGCACATTAAAATCACCAGTTACACTTATTTATTAAAAAATTATTTTTTGAGCCAGTGTCTCTGTTTTCTAAGCTGGAGTTCAATGGCATAATCACAGCTCACCACAGCTTCAACCTCCTGGGCTCGGGCAATCCTTCCACCTCAGCCTCCCAAGTAGCTGGGACTACAGGAGTGTGCTACCATGCCTGGCTTTTTTTTTTTTTTTTTTTTTGTAGAGATGAGTTCTCACTATGTTGTCCAGACTGGTCTTGAACTCTGGGCTCAAGCATTCTCCTGTTACAGGTATGAGCCACCATGCCTAGCCTATTTATCTCTACCTGTTACATCCATCATTGCTCTATAAGTTTTGGGGCCTCGTTGTTGGGTACATACGCATTTATGTTTAGAGAAAGGCATGATGCTCTCACTGTGAAATATTAAAACCCCTCCCCCAGCTCTCCTGTGGTTCACTTTGCGTGTTTATGTTTCTATTTTTTGAAGTATGTCTTTTATATTCAAGATAATGTTTACTATGTTTATAATACAATCTAGGGATCTGTTCCTTGATCTTTATATTGACAAATAATAATTATACATATTCATGGGGCTACACAATGATGTGATACATATAATATATGGTGATCAGATCAGGGTAACATATCCATCATCTCAAACATTGACCATTTCTTTGTGTTGTAATCATTCAATATTCTCCTTCTAGCTATTTAAAACTGTGTTATAGATTATTGTTAGGGATCCATTTTTATCATCATTTGTAACCATTTACATTAGGACTTGTTACCCCATTTTCTCCTTATTATACTTCATTTTCCCCCTTTCCTGCCTGCTGTTGGGTGGGTCAAACTTCCCCCGGATGGCTGAAAGTTCAGCATGCCACCAATGTTCTTGTAGCCGTTACATCTGCAGTGTTAACCCTACACTTAAGTTTCTGCTGTATCGCTTCCCTAGCTAATCACTGTGTCTTCACCAGGCAAAACTAGTAGTGACTTGGCATATGCTGGCTCCCTGTTCGCACCTTCGCACCGTGGTGAGACTATCTGGGGTTCCTGTGGTGAAGTGATGGGAATATTTTGATTCTCTCAATCGCCAGGCCACATGGGACATATGGTGAATGAACTTCTCATTGCACCCACTGGGTCATTTTCTCTTCTTGCTGGATACCTTTTTCTAAGAGCATTTTCACGTCGGACTTCAGCGGGGTTGGCCCACGGAGGCGCCGGAGGCCCAAGGAAGAGTAACATGGGCTTTGCTTGTCAGTGACAGCTTATCTGGACGTAAAATTCAAATTATTTTCTTCAACACCTTGAAGACAGAACACCACCATCTTCTGGCTTCCAGGATTTCTCTCATGAAGTCTGACATCAGTCTGATTCCCATTCCTCTTTCTCTCTGGACACTTTAGAACGTCTCTTGGCACTGACCTTCTCGAAGCCCTTTAGAGGCTTTTTTTTCCTTTCCACTTTGAGCTCTTTTGGTCTGAGATCTTTCCTCTTTAGATCCGAGCACTTCTTGTTTGTCGTGGCTTCACGTCAGCGATTTCCTCCACTTCTTCTAGGACTGCAGCCAGGTGAATGCTAGTTAGACGTCCTCATCTGTCTCTAATGACCTTTCCGTCGAAAGTTCTCTCTTCCCACCTCCCTGCTGCCTCCTGGGAGGATGCGGGAGCTCCACCCCTGGCCGCTTCATCTCAACGTGTAGTTTCCACTCAGTCTCCACATGCCCCTTCCTGCTGTGACCCAGCTCCTGCACGTAGCCACCATTCTCCTCCCTCAGTGAGATTCCAAGTCCTGACGTGGTGATCTATTAATCTGGCTTCCTCTGCAACAGACCACTCGCTCCCTTGGTGTCTGTCTGAGATGACCGGGCTCAGTGGTCCTCTTTTCCTTTTGCTGGTGAAATCCTCTGCCCTGGGGGCATCACCGCCTTGGCTGATGTGAGAGAGGAGGGGATTGGGCGACAGCCCAGGCCCTAAGGGGTCTTTCTTCAGATGGATGGTAGAGGCAGAGTCTCAGGGCAGAGAGGGTTCCATGTTATGACTGGGTCCAAGCCTCTCCACTGGCCTCCCTGCCCTCCGGAGAAGCTCCCACGCCCATCCTCCTGCTTCTGCCCTGGATACCACCCTTTCTCCTGGTGACGTCAGCCCCACCCCATGAGCGCCAGGCCCTCGGAGGACTCGCCTTTCCTCGCCCAGGGAGTCCCTGAGCCCTGTAATGTGGCCCCCTCCACTGCTGATGCCGGACTGGGGTGGTGGGGTGAACACAATGGAGGAGAGCCCCCACCCAGGCTGCCTCCAGCCCTGCCCTTGGGGCCCAGCCCTCCTTCCCTCAGGGCCGTTCCTTAGGACCTGCCACTTTCTGGCCCTTGGGGTTATCTCGGCCATGATAAGCGCGTTCTGCAAATCCACCTGCCTCGGCACCAGGACCTGAGATGGACCTCACCTTCACCTGGGTGGCGACCTCACCCCCAGGAACGGCTAGGGTGTCCGTCTGGGCCTCCCTGGTTCAGGGGAGGTTCTTGTCCCAGCACCCTCATGCTGGCTGGGACCGAGGAGGGCCCCACAGAGAGCAGCAAACACAAAGGCCATGAGGCAGCACCGGCTCCTTTACCTCACTGGGTTTTACATGGTGCCTGAGCCCACAGCCTGGTGACCCCTCAGGGCCCTGCAGACCGGAGCCAGGGCTTCCCGGGACGGGACAGGAGATCGCGGGCCCCCACCCAGGGCTGCGGCAACACGTGCAGCCGCCCATAAATACCTTTCCATAAATACAGGCTGGGCGCTATTTCCAGGTAAACTGTCGGCTGAGTGGTAGCAGCCCCAAGGCCTAGCACCAAAGTCCTGCTCGGAGGGCAGCAGCCCCATGCCCGCACCTGGCCATACCTGCCCTTAGTCCCATTCAGGGCTGTAGGGAGGGCGGGGCTTCCGCAGCAGGGCTGGCTTGCAGGGCCCAGGGTGGCCCGAGGGCGGATGTACTTGCCCAGGTTCCACAGAGCCAGCCGAGCGGGTCCTCCTCCCTCCTCAAGACCCCCGGCTGTCCACAGCCTTCCGTGGCCCCTGGAGGAAGGGTGGCACCAGGAGTCCTGGGCCCACAAGAGGTCTCTCTTTAGCACCCCAAAGGCCTGGGTCCCCTCAGGCTGGAACTCAGGGAACGGGGCCTCCAGTGAGCCCACGGAGCTAGTGCCTCACTGTCCTGCCGCCTCGCCGGGGTGCTGGTCTGTTGGAGGCTGGAAGTGTGGCCACTGGGGGACAAGGAGAAACGGAGGGTCAGTCCGGGTGGGGTGGGCACTCCCGAAACAGCCAGGGCTCTGGGCTGGCACCTCATCCTTCCCCTCACACCTTTCCCATCAGCAGCTAAGCCCAGGAAGGGGACAGCAGCCCACTCCTCTGTCCTAGCGTGGGCCCTGGCCCTCCCCTCTGAGGCCCAGAGCCTGGAGGCCCCAGAGCAGCAGGGACATCCCTCCCCTGCAAGAGGCCCAGACGTGCATAAGTGGATTAGCCATGACACCACCCTCCTGGCAAGCCAAGGCGTTCTCCATACCCCTTACCTGGGCTCTGAGCTGGGGACAGGCTCTCCGGGAGCTGGGAGGGCCCACCTGGAGAAGACAGCTCGTGTCGGCGCCCCCACCCCCAAGTGAGCCAACATTAATGGGCAGCAAGGTGTAAGTGCACCCGGGTCTGCAGGGACCCCCACTTCTTTGAGCGCGGTCTCTTCCCCAGCTCACTCCTATGCAAAGAGGGGGCCTCTCCCTCTCCTCAAATGGAGTTCCCAGCCCCTCACCCTGTGCACCTCCCCCATCTTCCCACCCCACAGCTAAGGCTTCACCCAAGGCCAAGCCATGTCCACTCCAGTGAAGGAGGAAGGGCCCAGGACTCCCAACGCCCAGCGAGCCTCCAGCACCGCTAAATGTCAAGGCATCGCCCCACCACCCTTTCCCCAGGTGCCGGATGGCCAGGGGCGCAGTACCACACCTGACCACTAGATGCTGCTGTGGGCAGTGTTATGGCTCTGAACACCAGCCTGCAAGTGGCTGCCTTGCCCCTGCTCCGCCCTGGGAGGGGGCTGCCTCCCTGCAGGACTCTGAGCAGGACTGCCTTGGAGAGGCACAAAACATGCACACACAGCAGCAAAGCCACTTGAGACCCCAGGCCGAGGACGCCCTGTGGAGCCCCCGCTCAGCCATCTGGCAGTGCTTCAGCCTGGCGCCTCAGCTGCCCCCACCTGCTTGTCCTGCCCACAGAGGCCCAGAGCCCGCCTCCCACCCCCCTCTGCAGACAAAGCCTTTCCCAACACCCGCTGCTGGCAGGGCCTGGGGGCCACCAGGGGGACACAGCCAGAGGGCTGGGGGAGTCCCCAAGCTCCACCTGTGGACCGAGGGCAGAGCACACACACAGGCTGGGAGCGCTTGTACATGCCGGGAGCACTCCCACAGGCCTAGAGCACACGCACACCCTGGGAGCACATGCACACACCTAGAGCACTCGCACATGCTGGGAGCACACACACATGCCTGGAGCACAGGCACACACCTGGTGCACTCACAGCGGTCAGGGCAGGGCAGGCGTTGGCCGGGAAGGCGGGCTGCTTCAGGCTGACAGCACAGCCCGCCCTGCCCCGTTGCATGGCTGTGAGGCTCACACCCACGCGTCAGAAGCCGTGGCCCTTTGGGGAGCATGCAGGGACAGTTGGCATTCGCTCCAGCTAGGGTGGCAGTGGGGGAGGGATGGGTGCCTGGCCAGGGTGGATTTGGCGGGGGCAGTGGAGCATGACTCACCTTCTCGGCACGTGGGCCCCGTATAGCCGTCCACACAGTGGCACCGTCCGCTAACAGGGTCGCAGTCTGCTCCACCCCCACAGTCACAGCGCAGGGCACAGCCAGGCCCAAAGTGGCCCTCTCTGCAGTCTGCTGGGGCAGGAGGGACAGATCTGAGCGCATCCCTGACTGCCCAGGGTGGGGACCCTGGGCCTGGGGGCCACCAGCAGAGAGCCCGGGGTGGGGAGGCCCTTCATGCGGGAGTGTTTGGAGCTGAGGCCTCGGGGCTGTTTCCTGGAAGAACACAACAGCCCCTGCGCCACCTTCCTGAGCAGTCTCGCAACTGTGAGCTCCTGAGCCAGAGTCCAGGTCCTAGCATCCGCCCTCACCCTCCTGCCTGGCCCCAGGCAGCGAGAAGTCAACAGTCAGAGGTGCTCCCCCAGGGCACAGCAGGCTTGAGAGCCACAGGGCGGGATGTGCAGCCCAGCGGGCAGCCCCCCATTCTCAGAAGGGGCCACCGTGGTGCCCCACCCACAGCTGGCAGATCAAGGAAGCCTGTCACCTGACCAAGCCATCTCCCAGGGCCATAGCCTCCCTGGGGTTCAGCGGGCGACCGCATGTCCCCAAGGCTGCCTCCCCCGACCCCACCAGAGGGCAAGGGCCAGGTGCAGAGGCTTAAGAGGGCACGGTGCCCTACCTGGGAACTGGCACAGGGAGAGCACAACCAATCAGTATTTGCCACTGATAGGAACCCACAACCACACCCCTCCCAGGCAGGACCCAGACTCACCCAGGCCACACATGGCTCCTGAGCGCCCCGGCGGGCACAGGCAGAGGCCGGTGACAGGGTCGCAGGGTGCCCCCCCGTCGCATTCACACTGCTGGCGGCAGCCCTCTCCGAATGAGCCCGGCTCACACCCTAGGGGGGCAGTGGCCTCAGCATCTTCTCCCATCCTGTGTCCGGGCTGGACAGGGCTGAAGAGAGGCAGTGGGAGGGCGGATGCACTCACCCTCCTCACAGAACCGGCCGTGGACACCGGCGGGACAGAGGCACCAGCCACTGACGGGATCACAGGGGGCACCGTGGTGACACTCACACAGGACCTGGCAGCCGGCACCATGGAAGCCGGGGGGGCAGGCTGAAGGAGGACCCCGGTTAGAGTGAGCCCAGGGCAGAGGGGGTGGAAATGTCCACATGCCCAGACGAGCAACGGACCCCTGATTCAGGGGCCTGGGAGAAGTCCCCTCCTGCGGTTCCCAGTAACTTTACTGGGAAGCCCGGGTCTGCCCAGCTCCTCGCGGGGGACAGGACAGTGCTCAAGGCAGGGGGTCCACCCCGACTCACGGTGCTCGCAGGCTGGGCCGTAGAAGCCAGGGCCACAGCGGCAGGCACCCGTGGCGGGCTCACAGGTGCCATTGTTCTGACAGGCGCACTCCTGGTGGCAGCCAGCTCCGTAGCGCCCAGGGGGGCAGGCTGGGGGCAGAGCAGGAGATGGGCCAGGAGGACGGTCCCTCAGGCACCAGCCTCCCAACCTGATGGCTGCCTGGGGTCCCACAAAGGCCCCCAAGCCCTGCACCCTCCTCGGGAGCCCGGGGCCGCTCCCCACCTAAGACACAGCACCCCTGCCTGTCCCGTGCACTCAGGGACACTCACGCAGCTCACAGTGCAGCCCCGTCCAGCCCAGGCCGCAGGAGCAGCTGCCGTTGGCCGTGTGGCACAGGCCCCCATGTCTGCAGGCACACGTGTGCTCACAGCCCTCACCAAAGCGGTTCTGGGGACAACCTGGGGGTGGAAAGCAGGTGCTGCCTGGAGCTCTGGTCAAGGCTGGACACACTCCAGGAACATGTTCCTGAAGGCTGGCATTCACTCAACAAACACTTCCTGAGGCCTCTCAGTGCCTGTCTCTGCCTGCTGGGCATAGGCATGCCAGGGAGTGACACCAGCTCATTCACCCATCATCTCAGGCAGCAATGCCAGGCCTGGTCTAGGTGCTTGAGGATGGCTCAGTGATAAGAGGGTCAAGGCCCTCCAGGGTTAGTGAGGCCCACCCAGCCTGCAGGGAGGAATCCTGGAAGGCTTCCCGGAAGCAGTGGCATGCTGTGCGCAGGCCCATCTCAAGCCTGGGAGCGCACATCCTCCAGGCCCAAGAGGCAGCATGGTCGGGCCGTGTGTGAACTTAGAGGCAGCTGGCCCATGGCCCTCCTGTTCATGGCCTGTTTGTAGACTCACCCAATGGCCTCTGTCCCTCCTGCAAGTGAGGCAGACCAGGCCATGCCCTGGGGGCCTGATTCATGGACCTCTGACCCTTTGCTGCCACAAGTATCCCAGGAGCCTCTGAGGCTCAGAACTAGTGTGTGGGCAGTGGCAGCCCCTAGGCAGGGACCAAGGGTGGGGATGGGCCCAGACGCTGAGGCTGTGGTCATGGGGTGGCACGTCTGTGTAGGAGCCACCCGACATTCCCTGGGTCCACTTCGCGTCTCTCTTCGGCCTGTGCATCTGGCCTTCCTCCGCCTGGAACCCCTGAAATCCAGGCCTGCAGGAAGGCCAGACAGTCCTCTCCCAAGGGACAGCAGCCAGGAGGTTGGCTCCATCGCAGCAGAAAACAGTATCTGACCCTTCCTGCTGGTGTCCAGAGGCTCTGGGTTGGACCCGCTCCCTGGACGCAGGGTCATGGAAGGACCCAGTGGCCTTAGGCAGAGCCCGGAGTGGCAGGGATGATCCTTCACCCAAGCAGGGCAGCGTCGTCCACACAAGGCAGAGCTACCTCCTGCCTCCAGACACGCCCTGGCGGTGGCCACCCTTGGATGTGACTGGGCTGGGCCTGCCCAGTGACCATGGGTTCACCACGCCGGCTTTGCCTGCAGCTTATCAAGCAAAGTCCCTAGGAAGGGCCAATGCACCTGACCCCCAAGCGGACACTCACCTTGCTCACAGCGAACACCGGTCCTCCCCGGGGGGCAGATACAGGTGCCAGTCACAGGGTCACAGGATGTTCCCTTCCCACAGTCGCACACGTGGGTGCAGTTGGGGCCGGAGCGGCCCTGGGGACAGGCTGCCAGGGAGGAAGCGGTGAGCGTGGCTGCCCCAGGTTGGACCCCGCCAGCCAGCTTCCCTCTCCCCACCAGGTCAACCCTGGAGGCAGGATGGAACCAGATTGATGGGGCAGGGGACCAGTGTCTGCCCCAGGCAGGGTGCAGCTGGCCAGCTCTTGTGCTTTCAACAAGCCCTGGTCTCTCTCCTCCACTGCAGGCTCTGTGGGGAGCTAGGCCACTGTCACCTGCTA
The DNA here is from genome assembly GCF_000164805.1 of Carlito syrichta. Classification (NCBI taxonomy): domain Eukaryota; kingdom Metazoa; phylum Chordata; class Mammalia; order Primates; family Tarsiidae; genus Carlito; species Carlito syrichta. The sequence continues at coordinate 122,874 of NW_007064625.1, forward strand.
TGCCGTGACTCACTCTGCCAGCTCCGCCTGGGTCCCAGATGAGGAAAGTCCCCACGTGACTCAGGGAAAAGGCTCTTTGCTCAGCAGGACGCGGGGCAGGGACGGAACTGCCCAGCTGGCCTCCACAAGGTGGGGCTGGGGCAGAGCTGGCTGGGGCCTGGCGGGACCTGGTGCCACACAGACACCCCTGGGGCTGTGGGCCTTTTCTGCCACCACAGCTTAGACCAGCCAGGGGCCAGGCCCAGCAGAAGGACCCACAGGGCCAGGGAGGGGGCAGTCAGGGGCTGTCCTCCGCAGGCTGGCTGACAGGCCCCAGCCCCTGGGACACTGGAGCAGCTGCCCAGCCCTGAGCCCCTGGGCACTCACCGAGACTGCAGTCGGCCCCGAGGAAGCCGGCGGGGCAGTGGCAGGCTCCCGTGGCCGCATCACAGGAGCCCCCGTTGAGACACCCACACAGCTGCTCACAGCCTAGCCCGTACCACCCAGGCGGGCATCCTGCGGGGAGAAGGGCCCGCTGACAGAGGGTGGGGGCTGGAGGCGGCCCCCTCAGCAGCCCTGAACATAGCTGGGTGGCTCCCAAAGGGCCCCCACATCCCACCTTCCATCCCTCAAATAAGGGCCTTCCCATGGACTAGAGGCGATAAGGTCCCGGCACAGCAGTGGGACCCTGATGCCCAGTAGACACTCACGTTGCTGGCAGGTGGGGCCATGGTAGCCAACAGCACACGCACAGGCCCCCGTGGCAGGGTGGCACACCTGGTTCTCACCGGGACACTGGCACAACTGACCACAGTCCTCCCCAAAGGTGCCAGGCGGGCAAGCTGGGTGCAGACAGGGTGGGTCGGTCCTAGCCCAGCAAGGGACCGGCGGCCTCTCCAGGAGTCAGCCTTACCGGCCCCCTCCTGAGGTGGAGATCTGGAAAGCACCTACCCTGCTCGCAGCCTGAACCAGTGAAACCAGGTGGACAGCGACACCCCCCGGTGACGTGGTGGCAGGTGGTGCCAGGTGGGCAACGGCAGCGCTGGGCACAGGCCTCTCCGAACCAGCCTTGCGGGCAGGCTGTGGGAAGGCATGGGCTGGGGACACTTCCTGGGAGAGGCCCGTGGGGACCCAGAGGCCACAGCGGCCAGGGCCGTCACGCTGGATAGGACCCACTCCCGCCCAGGAAAGTGGCCTTGGTGCCGGCTGAGCCGGGGGCTGAACTCACCATGTTCACACCGCGAGCCCCTCCACCCCGGGGGGCACTGGCAGGCCCCTGTGACATGGTGGCAGGGAGCCCCCCGCCGGCAGGCACAGCTCTCCTTGCAGTGGGGCCCAAATGTGCCCTTGGCACAGCCTGCGGGATCGAGAGGGAAGCCTTGAGAGCCACGGCTTCTGGGAGACCTTCACTCCCAGGGAGTAAGGGAGAAACGAAGGCTCAGCCTCGGGGCTCGGCTGTGAGTGGAGGAAGCCTGGAGAGCCTGGGCCAGCCCAGCACCCAGCACTGACAAGACGGCCACGGCTTGGTCCCCCCACCCACAGGAGGTCCAGGGCTCGGGCTGAGCCAGGGCCCATCAGACACCTCTGAGTGGGGGACAGTGCCTGAACCCCCCCCACCCCGTCTGGGCTCTGGAGGGGCTCAGGGCCCAGCGGGGTGAACAAAGCCCTGCCAGCACAGAGGTCACAGCCCAAGCCCACCATGTGAGCCCAATGAGCACAGGGTCCTGGAGCAAGGGGAGAAGGGGCCCCACCCAGAAATCGAGAGATGGGAATAGACTCCCAGAGCATCATACATCCCTGCCCACCAGAGGGCTGGCGGGGGCCAAACATGCCTCCCAAGGCAGGCCAGCGGCACCCCAGTCCCACCAGCCCGGCTTTGGGGTCCAGGCCGCTCGGAAGGCCACCCTTGGCAGCTCAGACAGCAGCCCCCTCCTCACGGGGCACCTGACCCCCAGCAGGGCCTCCAGGCCTCCCCCGCCTGCCCCACTCACGGCTCTGACACTTGTCCCCGGTCCAGCCTGCCGGGCAGAGGCAGCGGCCCATGAGCCGGTCACAGATGCCCCCATTGACACAGCCACAGCTCTGCTGACAGCCGGCTCCGAAGTGCCCAGGAAGGCATGCTGCGGGGCAGGGAGGCCGGTGAGGGTGGCCTGAACTTCCTGCACTGGGGCCGAGGACAGCCCAAGGTGCAGGCCCCTGGCCTGGGAGCCCCCACCTCTGCCGCTCGGCACTTACCATCCTCACAGGCCAGGCCGGCCCAGCCCTCGGGACACATACAGTGGCCAGAGACAGGGTCACAGGTCCCTCCATTCTGGCAGAGGCAGGAATGGCGGCAGTGGTCACCAAACAGGCCGGCAGGGCAGGCTGGACCGGGGAGAGGGAGCAGCCTGCAGTGCCAGCCCCCCATGGGATCTGCAGTCTTCCAGCACCCCCAAAGTATAATGTCAGACCTAGTGGGGGCCGCCTCTGAGATGCCCTGCCCCAGGCCCATCCCATCTCACCATTCCCCCTGGGGAGGGCACACACTGGGGAGAATGGCCCTCCGCCCTAAGCAGTAACCCTCGGGTGCCATCTGTGGGCCCTCAGGAGGCCAGAGCCTTCACCCAAGTCTGGGCCCTGGTCCCGGACTCCTTGGTGGAGCTTACCCTGCAGACAGGAGGGCCCCATCCAGCCAGGGGCACAGCGGCACTGCCCATGGACTGGGTCACAGGAGGCCCCGTTAAAGCAGGTGCAGGTCTGGCTGCAGTTGTGTCCGTAGGTGAGGGCTGGGCAGGCTGCAGGTGGAAACAGGTGGACAGGGGCCTGGGACAGGTGGAGGCTAGGGGCTTGGAGTGGTCAGGGGTCAGGGGCCTGGGGCGGTCAGAGGCCAGGGGCTTGGAGTGGCCAGGCGCCAGGGGCAGGAACACCCTGAGAGGTTACAGCAGCACATCTGCCAGGATCCCCAAGGTCACTGTGGCCAACCTCCTCGCCTTCCTGCCTGGGCCACTTAGCAGAGCGGCCACGGAAAGAGACCCATGCTCTGGCCCAAGTGGGCAAAGTGGCACTCTCAAGGGTGGGGGACCTGGCAGCTTTGGACACTCAGGACAGACGTCCAGAGGAATCTCCCATGGAGGACCCAGCACCCCCTCCTGCAGCACCCCAGGCTAAGTGGGAGCTCTTACTCACTCTGGGCACAGCGAGGGCCCCGGCGCCCAGCGGGGCAGAGGCACGAGCCACTCTCAGCGTTGCAGGTGGCCCCGGCACTGCAGTTGCAGGCTCTGCGACAGTCTAGTCCGAAGAAGCCGGCCGGGCATGCTGCAGGCACAGGGCAGCGATGGGCAGAGGCCCAGGGGTCCCGGGCACCCAGGTCCACACTTGAGGCCACCTGGCTCCTCCCCGGCCTATACCCTGGCTCACCACGCTCACAGAAGGTTCCCCTCCAGCCGACCGGGCAGGTGCAGGCCCCACTGACGTGGTCACAGGCTGCTCCGTGTTGACACTGGCACTGCTGCTCACAGCCAGGTCCGAAGAGGCCCTGGGGACACCCTGAGATGCACAGCCCAGCCACGGTCAGCCAGAGGGTTGAGAGCTGGACCCAGCCCCTCCCGGCCTTTTTGCCATCCCCAGCCAGGGTCAAAGACAGTGGGCCAGACTCCAGCCCCAAGGGGGCTGGGCTCAGTCACATGCCCCTTCCTCCACCCAGCTGGGACCTGAGAAGCTAATGGGAACTCCCAGCATCATCTCAGGGCTGGGGACCTCACCTGGGGCGGTCTCTAGGACAGCCTGCCCCAGACCCTCCCACCCACCAACCCAGCCTCGGGGGCACCCACTGAGGCCGGGGCCTGGGTCCTCCGCAGTCCCCCTTCCTCCCTCCCCCAGTGCCATGTGTCCTGCGGGGGGGCACAGGCCTGCCCTCCCTGCCTGCTGGTCAGAGTGAGCCTCATGTCTGCTGCAGGAAGGTGGGGGGGGGCTTGGGAAAGCTTGAGGGTGCACAGAAGGCAGACCAGGGCCCTAGCTATGGCACACCTGTGTTTGCATGCATATGCATGTGTGTTTTGTGTATGTGTGTGCACCCAAGTGTGTGTGCATGCACATGTGGGTGTGTGTGCAAGCATGTGTGTGCACAGGTGTGCATGGGTGTGTGCACATGTACATACATGTGTGGATGCATGTGTGCAAGCATATATGTGCGCCAATGTGCATGTGTGCATGCACGCATGTATGTGTAGGTGCACGTGCACATGGAAGTGGAGGCACGGCCAGGGTGGCCAGGACTCACGCTGCTCGCAGCTTGGGCCCACGTAGCCAGCCTCGCACAAGCATAGGCCGCTGACAGCGTTGCAGCTCCCGTGGCCTGCACTGCAGTTGCAGGGGTGGCTGCAGTCGGGTCCCCAGTGCCCGCCATCACAGGCTGCAACAGAGCCTGGGGTCATCCCACGCTGGCCTCCACAGAGCCCACGGGCACCACAGCCAAATTGGACCATGGGGGCGTCTCAGGCCAGCACGGGGCCTGCTGCAGGCCTCCAGGCCTTAAGGATCCTGGGCGGAGACTTCTCCAGGAGCCGGGGAGGAATAATGGGACACAGGGCAGGCCAAGCTTCCGGTACCTCTCTGGCAGCTGAGGCCGGTCCACCCAGGGGCACAGCTGCAGCGTCCAGTGGCTGGATGGCAATGCCCGTCGTTGGCACAAGAGCACCTTGTCTGGCAGTCAGGTCCAAACCAGCCCACTGGACACACTATGGGCATGGAGACAGGTGAGTGATGCCCATGCAGGGTCAGGCTGAGATGGGTGAGTGGGGGCCGCCCATGCAGGCTTGGGGTCTGAGACACGTGAGAGGGGGCTGCCCACACAAGGCTGGGGGCTAAGGGTGAGTGGGGACCACCTGCCCAGGGTCATAGACTGAGGTTGAGGCTCAGCCTCACTCACCGTCCTGGCAGCGGCTGCCCGTGAAGCCAGGGAGACACAAGCAGGCTCCGGTCTCAGGGTCACAGTGGGCACCGTGCTCGCATGCGGGGCAGATCTCCTGGCAGCCGAGCCCCCAGCGGCCTTCAGGGCAAGCTGGTTCCCCCATGGCCAGTCAGTCCCCTCAGCAGGCCTTGCTGACATGCCCATGAACAGGTGCCCGCCTCCACCCACCCCATGCCAGCCCAGAGGGGCACCACTGTTACCATCTCAGCCTCCCTCAAGGGAGGGGCACGGGGCAGCAGGATCCGGCACTTCCTGGGGCTGCAGGCTGAGGGGTGCCCCTCGGAAGAGGAGCCCCAGCCCCAGGGTGGGCTCAACAGGCAAAATGGACTCCTTAGCAAGGCTGGGAGACCTCCGCACTGCAAGCAAGTCACCCAGGAGGGCCTCCCACAGTCCTGGGGTCAGCTAGACAGCCACAGACCCCACTCTCAAACTCAGTGCACTGTGAGCTCTCATGGTCACTGCAGACAGGCCTGGGGTCCCCAACACAGTCCAGGCTGAGGCCCCCGAATGCAGTCCAGGCTGGGGTTAGGGTTATCCAAAGACAGTCCAGGTAAGGTCCCCAAAGATAGCCCAGATCAGGATCCCCGAGCACAGTCCAGGCTGGGGTCCCCAAATGCAGTCCGGGCTGGAGTCAGGATTATCCAAAGACAATCCAGGTCGGGTCCTCAAAGACAGTCCAGGTGGGGGTCCCAAAGACAGTCCAGGAGTGATCCCCAAAGATAGTACAGGCTGGAGTCGAGGTCTCCAAAGACAGTCCAGACGGGTCCTCAAATGCAGTCCAGGCTGGGGTCAGGGTTATCCCAAGACAGTCCAGGCGGGGTCCCCAAAGACAGTCCAGGCAGGGTCCCCAAAGAAAGTCTAGACTGGGGTCAGGGTTATCCAAAGACAGTCCAGGTGAGGTCCCCAAAGATAGCCCAGGTCAGGATCCCCGAGCACAGTCCAGGCTGGGGTCCCCAAATGCAGTCCGGGCTGGAGTCAGGATTATCCAAAGACAGTCCAGGTCGGGTCCCCAAAGACAGTCCAGGCTGGAGTGGTCTACCAAAGACAGTCCAGACTGGGGTCCTCAAATGCAGTCCAGGCTGGGGTCAGGGTTGTCCAAAGACAGTCCAGGCGGGGTCCCCAAAGACAGTCCAGGCAGGGTTCCCAAAGAAAGTCCAGACTGGGGTCCCCAAACACAGTCCAGGTCAGGGTTCCCAAACACAGCCCAGGCTGGGGTCCCCAAACGCCATCCAGGGCTGGCCCCACCTGAAATCATACAACGCAGGGAGGGCGCCGGGAATGCCGCCTATACTCACCTGCGCCACAGTCTTCCCCGGTCCTCCCTGGCAGGCACAGGCACTGCCCCGTGATGCGGTGGCAGGGGGCACCCCCACAGGAGCAGGAGCCTGAGCAGTTCACACCGAATGTCCCTGCAGGGCACTCTGCAGCAGGGAGGAGGCAGGAAGGGCCTCAGCCCCCACACGGAGCCGTCAGCCCTGTGGCCTCTTCCCCGGGCTCCTGGCCAGCACCCACCCCATGCCGGCTCCCGCTCTAGCTTCAGGGGGCGCTGCCGAACACAGCTATGGCCCCTAGGTGCCCGGGACAGTCACAGGAATGGGCAGGAGAGGGGGGTGAAAGGTGGGCACAGCTGGAGGGGAACCCTCACTGTCCAGCACCCCGGACAGCTCCCAGGAGCCTACTCAGAGCCGGCCCTGGGCGGCCCCACTGTACTCAGGTCAGTGGCCCTCTCACCCTGAACTGGGGGTGTCACTCCAGCCCCTCCCACTCCCCTCCCCACTGAGCTTGGAACACTCATAGGGACCACCCCCGGGGCTGGGGGACTGCACACTCCACCCCAGAACTGTGGCCCTTCCCTACAGATGTGGCGGGGTGGAGAGGTTGGAGTCCTACTGAGACCTGAGGTCCAATTTCCCCCCAAGAAGGAAGAGCAGAGGCCCAGAAGCCTCAGAAGAGGCTGTGGGGGCTGGCGCCAGCCCTGCCTGGGGAGAGCCTGCAGGGGCAGCCCCACCTCCATGGCCTGGCACAGCCCTGGGCGCAGAGGCTCAGAGCAGCCTCCCCTGGCAGAGCCTCCCTCAGCACTCCTCACACCTGCCCAGCCCTCAGGGCCTGGTCTCTACCACCCAGGGCGACAGGACATGAAGCCGGGGTGGGAACTCCGGTGGCAGAAGCATCTTGCCTGCACCACGTGGCCACTTGGATGCCCTGCCTGCTGCTGGAATGAGACCTCCTCCAGGCCCCACAGAGGGGCCTCCACACCCCAAGAACCACAGAACCCGCGAGTCAAAACACCCGCAGTGGGCTGAGCGCCATAAGGAGCTTCAGTAGGACAGGCAGGGACCTGGGCCAAGGCTCGGGGGCCAGGGGGCCCTGGAAATGGAGGACACGCGGTCGGATCCTGCAGTGGCCCATCTCCAGGGACACCCACCCTCGGGGACATGGTGTGCACCAGGGCGTCGGGCAAGCACACCCACAGGCATCGCACAGCAAGGACCGAGGAGAGGGGCTGGCATCACCGGTCAAAGCAGCCCAGCCTCAGAGTCCCCTCCCACCCCGATAACAGGGACAGACACGTGCTCGGGGGAGTGCTCATTTCCAGACCTACCCACAAGGTGGGCCACCAGTGGCTGGGACCCCAGCCACGGCTCCCAGTCATCCTGCCTCCCGCAGCAGGGAATGAGGCTCCTCATGCCCCCACCACCCCTGCCCTTGCCCACAGCCCCAGCCCCATACAGGCTGGGTGCAAACAGGGACGGAGGCAGCTCCCAGGCCTCTGGAACACTTGAGGGGCGCTGCTGGCCCGTTTCCGGGCCGGCTCCTGACAGCCAGCTCCTCTGCCTACCACGTCAGCATGCAGCACTTAGAGCCCTGGGCCGCAGCCTCCACGTGGCAGGAGCTTCAGCCACGGCCCCTGTGATACCTCCAGCTCCGGCCTCTGAACCGCCAACCCAAGAGCGGCCTCTCTCCTGCTCAGACGGCGAGGAAGCGTGGCCTCGGCACGATACACGCCCAGTATGTCCCAGTGGCTGAGCAGGGAGTGATGCTGGAGAGACACAGGCCCTTCCCTGGCCAGGCCCTGGGCAGACAGTCCAGCTCTGCCTGAGTTGCCTCTAGGGCACACACCAGAGCCACATGCTGTGGTTTGACAAGACGGTGACACCAGCAGGAAGGGCACCACCTGGGCCCAGGCAGCAGGGGCTGATGGCTGCGTAGCACTTCTGGGCCCCACCCCCAGCCAGGCAGACAACCTAGACCCCACACCTAGACCTCCAGGGCCAGCCACTCACCTTGACCACAGTCCTCCCCCTGGAAGCCAGCTGGACACTGCTTCCGACACTCCCCACTCACAGGGTCACAGGCCACACCCAGTGGGCAGGTGCACACCTTCTGACACCCCAGCCCAAAATAGCCAGGCTCACATTCTGCAGGGTATAAGAGAGGGGCGTGGGGTCAGCCACAGCAGCACCCCCTCCCCTACACCTGCACACACCTGGAGCTCCTCCCCCATACCTGCACTCACCTGGGCCCCTCCCCCCACACCTGCACTCACCTGGGCCTCTCCCCCCACACCTGCACTCACCTGCCTGGCACCGCTTGCCCTGAAAGCCGGCCTTGCAGGAGCAGCTGCCGTCCCTCCTGTCGCAGGACCCCGTGTTGGGCTGCACGCATTGACACTCCTCCGAGCAGCCCGGCCCGAAGGCCCATGGCGGGCAGGCTGCACCCACAAAACTGTGAGGAGGGCCGTGCCCACTGCAACACCCCCTCCCAGACCCCATTTCCAGGCAGCCTTCCCGGGGACATGGCTGACTGCGCCCATTTCACAGATGAGAACCAGGGCCTCAGTGAAGTGCAGGAACTTGCCCTGGTCACACCACCTCCCAGCCAGGAAAGCCCCAGGTCCTCCTCTCCAAATAACTTTCCACAGGACGGTGTGAAGGGCAGTCTTCATCCACTATCTCCTCCTGACATCGCCCCCTTCCCTCCCTGGGTGTCTGGGAATGGGCGACCCTGCCAGGGGCTCAGGATTGGCCTGGCTGCCAGGACTCCAAAAGCCAAAATAAACCCCACAGCCTGGAAGATTCCACAAGAGGCCTGCCCTTGCCCTCTCAGGACCAGGGCTGGGAGGTGCCCTGAGGCTAAGACCACCACCCAGATGCCCTGGATGCCAGCACAGCCAAAGTGGAGAGGACATGGCTGGGAGTACACAGACCTGGGCAAACCTCAGCCCCGCATCCCAGCACGGGCAATAAGGCATGGCTCCCACCACCCAAGGCCACCTTGGACACGGGCAGCAACGGCAGGACTCACCCAGGTGGCAGAAGCGTCCATAGAGTCCAGGGTCGCAGAGACAGGCCCCATAGAGGCGGTGGCACCGGCCACGGTTGGCGCAGTGGCATTTCTTGCGACAGTGCTTGCCGTAGAAGCCTTTGGGGCAGCCTGGGGGAATGTGGGGCTCAGGAAGCTCCTTGGTGGCCCAGAGCACGTGGCCCCCATCTGAGGAGATGCTGGGGGCCCAGTGACCACTCACAGCGCAAGATGAGCCCCCTGAGTGTGACCATCTGCCTGGCTGGCCTGTCCCCCTCCTCCCCCCAGGGTCTATGGCAGGGGCAGACGAAAAGCTCCCACTTCCCAGTATCTGGGTCACATCAGGAGTTGCCTTTCTCTTTTTTTTTTTTTTTTGTTTTGTTTTGTTTTGAGTTGGAGTTTCACTCGGTCACCCAGACTGGAGTGCAGTGGCCGCTCCCGGCCACCGCAGCCTCGCCTGCTGGGCTCCAGCGATCCTTCCACCTCAGCCTTCCGAGTAGCCAGAATTACAGGCGTGCGCTACCACGCCCGGCTGATTTTTTGATTTATTGTAGAGATGAGGTCTCGCTGCCCAGGCGGGTCTCGAACCCGCGGGCTCAGGCAATTCACTCACCTCAGCCTCCCAAAGGTGCGGGATGACAAGCTGAGCCACTAAACCCGGCTGCCTTTCTCTTTTTTTAGAGACAGGGTCTCACTCTGTCACCCAGGCTGAAGTGCAGTGGTGCCATCATAGCTCACTGCAGCCTCCAACTCCTGGGTTCACGCAATCCTTCTGCCTAGCCTCCTGAGTAACCAGGACTACAGGGCCACGCCACTCTACCCAGTTAATTTTTACATTATTTTCTTCTAGAGACAAGGTCTTGCTCTGTCCCCCAGGCTGGAGTGTAGTGGTGCCATCATTGTTCACCGTAGTCTCCAAATCCTGGGCTCAAGTGATCCTCCCACCTCGACCTCCCAAAGTCCTATGATTATAGGTGTAAGTCACTGCATCCAGCCTTGGAGGCCCCTGACGTCTGTCCCACAGTGGTCACCCAGCCCAACCTCAGGACATCAAAGCAGGAAGGACACACAGCCCCAACAGCTGGCCGGAGTCCCAGGCCCAAGCCTCCAGCAGCCCCAGGGCTAGAAAACGTTCTTGCCTTCCTTCCAAAACACTTCCCTCTGGCTCTGTCCTGCCCTATGTGTCTCCTCCTACTGAAGGGGCCACAGTAGGTGTCTCTCAAGAGGAGACCACCCTGCATTATACAGGTGGGCCCCACATCTGAAGACAAATGTCCTCATCAGGGAGGCAGACGGAGATGTGAGGAAAAAAAGAAGGCACAGACGAGGGACGGCCACACAAAGTCACAGGCAAATGAGTGACACGGCAGGAGCAGGGGACACAGAGCCTGGGGGTCCACGGGAGCTGGAGCACCTGCCAGAGGCTGGCCCAGCAGCCTTCCTGGGACCACGTCCTTTGGGGCACAGGCACAGGCACACCTCAGCTGTGGGGAACCAGGAGACCCCCCCACAGGAGCCCCCGAGACCTGGGTCTCTGGGACATCACATGGACATGGAAAGCAGAAATGCCAGGACTCAGCCCTGCACTTGCAAAAGCCCGGGGTCCCCACAGACCTGTACCCACACCACTTCCAGCGGGCAGTAGGTTCCCACCCCTGCAGAATAGAAGGGTGGTGGAAGGGGAGAAGGTAGATACGCTGGGGAGGCAGGAGAAAGCCCTGTGCAGCAGCCTGGGGACTAGTCCAGAGTCCAGGACATGCAGCCACCAAGGCGCACAGGGGCAGTGGGGATAGGGTGTGTGGACCTCCATCCTCCTCCCCAAGGCAGAAAGTCTGTTCCATGAACTGCACGCTCCAGCCACAGAGGATATAAAAGGGCTGGAGGCTTAGAGATGGAGCACTAACCACCCGGGAAACTTACTTCTGTGGACTCACTCCTCCAGCAACGCTGAAGCCCCAAAGTCAGAAAGGCCATTGGCATCACCCCATGCAGCCCCTGGCCCACATGCAAATCCCACTCAGCCATCCTTCAGCTCCACTTGAATGCTTCCAGGAATGGGGGGCCTAACTACCTTCCAAGGGAATCCATCCCACAACTGCTATCCTATAAAGTCTTGACTGTATGCCTAAAGGATGCCTCGGGAAAAGTAGCAACAATGAAAAACCCAATGTCTCTCTCACTAAAGGGGCCTGCTCCCCCTCAGGGAGGCAGGGAGGGAAGGGAATCAAACCACGCATGGGGTTCCTTTCCCTGCTCCAGCAGAAGGAAGGGGACCAGGAAAGTTGGGTGGAGAGAGCCAAGGGGTGGTGCCTCCCACCTCCCTGATACCCCAGGGACAGTTCCAGAAGCACAAGAGGGGCTGCACGCACCATCCTCGCAGTGGGCTCCACCGACACCTGGGGGACAACGGCAGGCCCCCGTCACGGGATCGCAGGTCCCCCCATTCTGACAGCTGCAGGACAAGCTGCAGTTCTTCCCGAAGGTGTCTGGAGGACAAGCTAGAGGGACGGACAGAGAAGCACCAGGGTCACAGCCAGCAGGACTCTGGGCCCAGCAACCCCATCAGCACACTGAGAGCCCCTCCGGGCTAGAGGCACCTGGTTAGAAAAAACCACCTAGAGCCACAAAGGATGGCACTTGTGCTGCGCCAGCCCCACCTATGCTCCTAGCAGACATCACCAATTAATGACCAAATCCTATCCCTCTGAATGCAACACACCCACCAAGACTCTGAACAGCCCTTTCAAACAGACAGGGCCTCACAGACAGTCGCCAAGGGGCCCCGCCAATCCAAGGGAAGAGCCCCCCTGCCAGCTGCCTTCAGCGGGCACCCCTCGCTATCTCAGCTATTTGCTGGCTTGTTTGCTCTGGACCCCTGGCGACTGACATCATGAGGGACAAACACTGCGGCTCACTTGTTCCCAAAGAATCCCATGGCCTAGAACAGTGCCTGGCTCAGAGTGGACAGTCAGCAGACACTTACCAAGGAACAAATAGATAGTGGGTGGATGGATGGTGGATGGTGGACAGTGGGTGGGTAGATGGACAGACGGACGGACGGTAGATGGTGAATGAATGAATGAATAGGTGGATGGTGAATAGGTGGCTGGACAAACAAATGAACAGACGGATGGTGGATGGATGGAAAATGGATGGATGAAGGGATGGATGGCGGGTGGACGGATGGTCCCGACCCCCTGCTCAGGGCCAGCAGGGAGGACTAAAGCAGAATGAGCTGTCCCCAAGCTCTGGGGCTCAGAGGCCCCCGCCCAGCCTGGCTCTGCCCAGTCGCCTCACTCTCATTGCAGATGAGCCCCGTCCAGCCCTCGGGGCAGTCACAGCCATCCAGGCCCAGGAGGCAGGTCCCTCCATTCCTGCAGTCCTCACAGGTCAAGCTGCAGTCGTGGCCGAAGGAGTTGTCCAGGCAGACTGGGGGACAGACGGGAGGGGGCTCAGCCCTTGAGGGCCCCAAAGGGTGGTGGGGTGTGGGAGCAGATGCCGAGGCCGAGCAGTGCCTGACCTGGGGGCTGGGTCTAGCCCAGGCTCAGCTCCAGACGTGCTGTCAGACTGAGCGAGTGGCTCGGCCTCTCTGGGACCAAGCCATCGTAGGGCCCACCCTCATGCCCTCAGAGCGGACAATGCCTGGCCCCAGGGGTCAGGGCCATAGTCCCTGAGAGCTGGAGCAGGTTGGGCTGTGCTCACCGAACTTCTCCGTGAGCGTGTGCTCCCCACGCAGCTCCGCCTCGTCCTCATCAGGCCCCACGTCATCATCCTGGAAAAGCTGGGGCAGCGCATCCAGCTGTGCCAGCGTGTGGGGCAGCGGCCGCACAAAGGGTAGCTGGCCATCCAGGTCCACCGCCGGCTCCCCCAAGGCTGGTGGGACACAAGCCCTCAGCCCCTGCCACCCACCAGCCACCCCACAGGCCCGCAGGTCCCACCTCCTCGGTCTGGCTGCAGGGGTCCTCCCAGCTGCCCCGACCCTGCCTCTCAGGGCAGAAGAGGCTCCAGGCTCGCTACCCCTAGCCCGGCCTGCTCGTACCCTGGCCCTTGGCTCTAAGACGTAGGTGGTGGTCCCTTCTCTCAGAACCATTCTAGTCGGGACAGAAGCTGTACCCCCGGGACTCCCCACAGGGCACTGGGCCCGGAGGATGCCTGTCTGGCCAATTCTTGCCCCCTCAGGGGTCCACACAGGGTCCCTCAGCCCCAGAGGCGGTGCCATCCCAGGAAGGTGGGGGTGGGGGCGAAGGCTGGGTGGCCGGCCTGGCATGCGGGGCGCAGGGGATTCTGGAGTAGGACCCAAGGAAGTGAGGGTTCGGCTGTCCAGTGGGAGGCAGGACACTCACGGGTGCAGCCCCTGCGGTCCTCGTCCAGCCGGTAGCCGGCCTCGCAGGAGCACTGGAAGGAGCCCACCAGGTTGGCACAGTGGTGCTCACAGCCACCACGGCTGGAGGCACATTCATCCTCATCTGCGGGGGACAGGACACTGGGGCCAGTGCTCCTGGGTTGGGAATGCTGGTGGCCCCCACCCGCCCGATGCTGGTTTTGGGATGGAGGCCTGGGCGGCCCTGCTGGAGCTAGGCAGCTCAAGTCCTAAGCCAGCCGCAGCCACGATGGCCTTGGGGCCATCCTCCCACTCCAGGGTCAGAGCAACTGTGGACACCTGCCCAGCGAGGCCAGGCTGGGAGGGGGCAGTCTGGCAGCAGCCAGAGTGCAGGCCCAGCCCCTGGAGGGTGCGGCCTGTGACCTTAGGTTAGATGGAGGGAAGGGGCCCGGTCAGCACGGTCAGCACAGGCAAGAGGTGTGAGCCAAGGCCTGCACAGCCCTGCATACAGCAGGTGCTCAACCAGTGCCTGCAGAGCCCTTGTGCAGCAGGTGCTCAAGCACCACACACAGCAGAGCATGGGCGGGCAGACCCCAGGCCCCTGTAGGGGCCAGACCCAGCCCTGCGTCCCTCCTTGGAGCCCGCGTCCCTGGCTAACCTGCTGCCACAGGCTGACACCACTCACCCTCGCAGCCGCAGCCATCGGGGCTGAGCCGGAAGCCGGCGTAGCAGCCGCACTCGTACCCGCCGGGGTTGTTGGTGCACACCTGCTGGCAGCACGGGGCATCCGCGCAGTCGTCCACATCTGTGGCACACCATGGCTGCTGAGGCACACACACCCGCCACCCACCCACAGCACATGTGCATGCACACACCACTCGCAACAGTCACAAACACACAGCTCACACAACCCACACACAACCAGTCACACACAATCACACAAAGTCACACTCAACCACAGTCACACACAACTGCATGCAATCACACACCCACATACAACTGCACACCATCACACACACAACTCAAACACAACCACAGCCACACACAACCGTACACAACCACACACCCACACACAATCACACACAACTCACACGCAACCCACACACAATGACAAACACCCACATACAATTACACACACAACTCCCACACAACCAGTCACACACACCCCCACACAAAACTGCACACACACACAACCCACGCAACTGCACTGCCCACATTCACACACACAACTCCCACACAACCAGTCACACACACCCACACACACACACAACCATGCACAATCACATACATCCACATACAACTGCACAAAATCACACACACCCATACACAACTGCACACAATCACACAACTCACACAACCCACACACAATGACACACACAACTCCCACACAATGACACACACAACTCCCACACAAGCCACACACAACCTCACAGTCACATAGACCCATACAAAACCGCACACAATCACACAACCCACACAACCACACACACAATTCACACACATCCACACACAACTGCACACATCCACACACACATCATGTACAGCCTACATGCAACAATACACTATCACACACAACTCACACACAACCACAATCACACGCCCACACACAACTGCACACAATCACACATAGTCTTCACAACCACATACATCCACACACAGCTGCACATATCTACACACATCCACATACAATGAACACACACAACAGCACACACCCACACACACCAACACACAACCCCAAACACCCACATTCAACCACATGCACCCATACACAATCCACACACCACACTGCACACGCACCCACCTACAATCTCATCCATGCACACACATGGCCCCTGCAATCACACACATCTACACACAACTGCACACAATCACACACACCCATATACAATCACACCCCTACTAAATCACATACGTACATGCATAACCACACACAGCCACAATTACACATAAAACCTCTTATAATAACCCATATAAAACCCCACATGCCCACACACAACCACATACACTGGCACACAATGCATCCACACAACCACCTATAACTGTATACAACCACACGCAATCACACACCCCTACACATATGCACTCACCCACGTATAATTGCCCACACACAATTTCATACTCCTACAAACACAACCACACAATCACAACACTCGCGACCACACTCGCACATACAACCGCCATACAACTGCATATACCACACACAATCACACACATGCCCACACAAAATCGCACATGCACTCAGACATGTTCCTGGTCTTGCATACATGGACACACATCATAGCCCCAGGGCCACCCTGCCTGCCCACTGTGGACATGCTGGGACTGGGGCCAGGGTGGATCTGGAGAGTGAGGAGCCATCTGAGAGTCGGGGTCTCCCAATGAAGAGGGACTCCTCCCCAGCCACAGCATTCCAGTGCCACCCCGGACACCGGGCCTTAACCAGGAGGTGCCAATGGGGCACGGCAGGTCCTCCCAGGTCAGGACGATGCCTCAGCCAGGACTGCCCACCTCCCAGGCCGGCCCGAGGCAGCCAGACGGGATCCGGGGACACAGAAGGGACTTCTGGGTCTCTGCACCCAACCAATCCCCGACTCGGGCCACAGAGACTCCCTAGTTGGGGTAGGGTCTGGAAAGAGGCAGTGCATACCCACGCAGGTCCTCTGATCGGCGTCCAGCTCGTAGCCACGGGGGCAGCTGCAGAGGGGCCCCGTGCTGGTGTGGCTGCAGCCATGGGAGCAGCCGCCATTGTTGGTCTCACAGCTGTTCACGATCTCCATCTCGATGCCTGCCATGAGTCCACCCGGGGCACGGGACAGAGTCAAGCCCCCCACCCACGCGGTCCTTCCCAACCCCAGCACCTGCCTGGGCCCCGGGGTCATTCTGCTGGAACACCTGCCCTCGGCCCATCCCCCCCAACACACCGACAAGGAAGCTCCCCCCTCCCCTGGCCAAAGTGGGCCTGGAGGAGCCACACGGCCAGCACAGGCCTCTCCACCCCGGGCCGCTCCACCCTGGACCCCTCCAGCCTGGGCCGCAGCCCACTCACTCACGGTAGCACTGCCGGCTGTCAGCGCCCAGCTCGTAGCCCGTGCGGCACACACACCTGAAGGACCCCGGGGTGTTGAGGCAGCCGTGGGCGCACTGGGCCAGGCCCATGGCACACTCGTCCATGTCTGGAGGGAGAGACCACAGAGAGAGCTCAGGACACCGCGAGGGACCTTTGCCAGGGCAGCAGGAGAGCACATGTGGCTGTGAGGCACAAGTGGTCAGGACGGGATCTCGCTGTCCCTGATGCCTGTGGGCCATGCCCCTGCACACGCCTTGGACGAAGAAGCTGAGCCTCAGCCGGGTCTCAGCCCACAAAGCCACCTGCACCCAGAGGGACGGGTGCTCCTGCCTCACCAAGACTCCTGGTGTTGGTTGAGGGTGTGGCATTCAACCCCAGGGCTGTCCAGAGGGACCCTCAGGAAACAGACTACCTCGACGCTTCACAGGCTCCCCGAGGGTCACCGGGCCATGGACAGATCCCTCCCCACAGCCACTCAGCCCAGGCATCCCAACACCCAATGTCCTGGGCAGGCGAGTGAACACATGGCACCTGGCCACACAGTGGGTGAGGCACAGTCAGGAATTTGAGAGCGTGTCCAGAAAACAGTGCCCACCCATGACCTGACTCTGAAGATGCAAAGTTAATAGACAACCTCAGAACAGCAGGTGCCAATATTGAGGGGTTTTCCTCGCTGAGCAAGGATTGTTCCTTTTTTCTTTGTTTCTCTTTTTAATTTTACTGTTTCGTGGCAGGGTCTCGCTCTGTCACCCAGGCTGGAGTGCAGTAGCTTGATCATAGCTCACTGCAGCCTTCCACGTCTGGGCTCAATGATCCTCCTGCCTCAGCTGCTGGGTAGCTGGGACTCCAGGCGCCTCCACGCCTAGCTAGGTCTTCCTTTTACTTCTTCGCCTCCTGTTTTCCAACCGAACAGGCATTGCTGAGGTTACACGAGAAATCTTTTGAAAAAGAAAAGCGGAACCCTCGCTCTCCCACTTCCTCCTGGTGAAATGAGCCCTGGTGGGAAGCAGCTGAGTGAGAGGACCTCGCCCCACCCCCGTCTCCAGCAGGGAGATGAGACTGAGTGTCACCCCAGTCACCCAAGGGTCCAAGGCGGGCCGGCCCTGCTCCAAAGGGCCAGGCCCAGCGGGATGCCACGGCTCAGAGTTGGACCAGATCCCTCCACCGCGCCATGGGCATGCCTGCCAACCCTGGGGCAGGGAGGGGCATCCTACCTTCACAGGTCTTGCCATCCGCTGCCAACCGATAGCCTGCGTGGCACCCACAGTGGGCGAGGCCCCCAAG
This sequence comes from Carlito syrichta, assembly GCF_000164805.1. NCBI lineage: Eukaryota > Metazoa > Chordata > Mammalia > Primates > Tarsiidae > Carlito > Carlito syrichta. The sequence goes on from NW_007064625.1 coordinate 140,775, forward strand.
AGCCTGGCACGTGTGCATGCAGCCGCCATTCCCATCTGCACACGGGCTTCTCCCTGCGGTCATGGACCCCAGCGGGATGGGGGCAAAGGGAAGAGATGAGGGCAGGGAGGGGGGCGCCCGTGGGTCTGAGGCGTGTGGCCCAGGGTTTCACCTGACACCCCACCAGCACTCTCCCCGCTCCCTGCTCCGGCTGACGGGCTGGGTAGTGGGTCTCCCGTCCCCCAGATGTGAGAAGCCCCTGGGACCCTGAGAAGACTCCACGGCCAGGATCAGGCCAGGCAGTGGGTGTGGGCGCTCCTGCCATGAGTCTTCTTGTGGGAACGCAGGTGCCAAGAGTGACACCAGAGCTGTGACCCCGTCTCTGTGACACTGTGCCCTTCCGCCCCACCGCTGGCCCAACCCTCGTGCCCACACTTCCTGCCCTGCTAGGGGGCCCAAGGAGCCAGGTGGGGGCACTTTCTGAGCACCTGCCCTACCCAAAGGCCCGGTTTCCACATTCTGGGGGCCTCTGAGCCTTGCGCCACCTTTGCCATCAGCAAAGCCCCCTCCTGCCATGCAAGCAGCCCCAAGATCCCAGAGCAAAGGGCCCTCAGGCCCTGGGCTGCCTCCTCCACCCAAGGCCTGGGCCAGGTCCCAGATGCCCCTGCAAAGCCTGGGTGGGCTCTGTGAACCTGGCGTCCTCCCCGCTCCTGAACGACCTGCCCCCACAGATGTGCTATCCCAGAGCGCAGTGCTCAGGCTGGGCTACGCCTCCCCCGGCCTCTCAGCAGCCTGGGGGATCCTCGAGCCCCATTATGGCTCCAGCAGCCCAAGCAGGGCAGCTTGTCCTCATCCGCCCCTGGGCTCAGGCTGTGGGGTCTCTGGGGGGCCAGCAGGGCCCCGGCCTGTCCTCCCTCTCCTGAGGGCTGCGGCACTCACGGACACAGCGCCTGCCGTCCTCCTGGAGCTGGAACTCGGGCCGGCACTGGCAGCGGTGCCGGGTGGCCGTAAGCTGAACGCAGTGGTGCTGGCAGCCGCCATTGCCCAGAGAGCAGGAGTTGATGGCTGGAAACATGGGGAAGAGCCCAGATCAGCCCAGGAGCGTCCCAGCTAGCAGTCCCCACCCTAGCCGGCACGGAGAAGGAGTGGCACAGCCACCTCCTCCTGCAGGCCCTCCAGGACCCCTGGGCCAGTCTGAACCCCCCCGCCCAGCTGCTCTTGTCTAGCTCACAGGGCTGGCTTTGCTTTCTCTGCCCACGTACAGGATACGCAGGATCATGGGCGATTCTCGGGATCCTGCAGCCCCAGCTTGCCCGAGGGCTAGACACAGAAAAGACCTGCAGATGGCCCCACCTAGGCAGACATCCCCCAGCACAGCACACAAACGCACGGGCTTCTGAGGAGACCAAGAATGAGAGTTTGGTGTCCAGGCAGGCTTCCTGGAGGAGGCAACTGGCTGGCAGGGGGAATGGGAGGCCTAGGCATCTTACTTGGTCCTCAGGCCAGGGCAAGGGACAGGAATGGGGGCACCATGGGCAGCTGCTATGGGTCGCAGGCTTGGCCCCAGGCTCCTGAGGGACAGAGCAGCTCCTGCCAGCCCCAGGTGGGGCCATGCCTCACGCCTGACCTCACAGTGCCCACGTCCCCAACCGCCCTTCACATGCAGACCCCTGCAGGGGATGACAGAGGGATCAGGTGGGCCCAATGGGCGCCTGTACCCTCAGCTGGCCCCAGGATGCAGGATGGCGAGGGGCCAGGCTGGGCACGCAGGGTGGGCGTTGGGCCTCCACCAGAAGCAGCAGCCAGCTCCTCGCCGGGGAGTTGGTGACGACCCCGTCCCTGGCAGTCGCCTTGTGGTTAGAGAGAGAGCTGGCCTGAGCTCAGAGGGAAGCCACAAGAACGCGCCGTTGCCTGTGCCCGGGTGGGAGGCTGCTTGACGGTGGCCTGTGCCCAAGGGGAGCCTGAGCCCCGGGACTAACACGCCGGCACTCTTGGGGGGGTTACCCTAGATACCTGGGGGCACCTCTTGGGAGGACACCACCCTCCCTGGGAGGTGGTGGCTTCGGGATGAGTTTGGGGAAACTATTGACTGTCACTGCACAGGGGACGGGAAGCCCAGTCTCCCCAAGGGTCTGAGGGACCAAGGGGGGGGGACAACGGCAGGGTGGGAGGCAGCGGCAAGCAGGGAGAGAAGGCTGCATGCTGGGGACAAACACAAGGCCTCCTACAAAGCAAGCTGGTTTAAAGCCCACGGTCCGCAGTACTGCCATCTCCCACGTGGGGAGCACATGCTGGAAGCCCTCTCCTAGGGCAGAGGCTGCCCTGGGGCAGGACACCGGGGGCGGCAGCGGCCACTCTGCTCTGGGTCTCGGAGCACATGCGGGAGAAGGAGCCCAGGACAAAACAGAGGCAAACCCGTCTGCCTCTGAGTCCCCCGACTCCAACATCCTGCCCCTAACCCTGTCCTGAGCACCAAGGCACAGCCTGCCTCACCTGAGCCGGCTCTGCTCAAGCCACAGCCATGCTCCAGAGGCTCTGGAGAGTGGCCTGAGCTGGCCCCACATTCCTGGGGGCTCTGTTTATTTGCGTTCACATCAGCAACCCCATCCCTGCTTGGAACACGTAATCGGAACCAGAAGCCTGTTCTGGCAGGCACAGAGGGGTGCAGAGCCCAAGCAGAGGAGCTGGGCAGAGAGCTTCCCTGTTAGCCCCTCCAGATGGGCAGAGACCCCAAGATGCACCTGGGGACCACCAGGCACAGCCCCAACGGAGTCCACTAGGGACGGGGGTGTTAGGGGCCAAGGTACCCCTGAGGCCTGTCTTCCCGCCCCCTCCGCCCTGTACAGCTGACACGGCAGATGCTCCCAAGCTGTGCTCACCAGGGAGCCACGCCCTGTGTCGTCGCACTTCCTATGTGTTGGATTCCCGGAAGGCTGAACCAAACAGATGTGCTCCGGGGTGCTGGCCATGCAGCCCAGGAGGGGCTGGCTGGTGTGTGACCAGTGTCCAGGGCTGGCAGGCATCTCAGGCCCCTTGGGCCACTGTGAGATCTGGCTGTGGATGCACAGCCCAGCAACTTGGCCCAGGGAACAGTCAAAGGCTCGCGCCTGGCTACAGCTGTGCAAATGGGACCAAGCTCAGACTTGAGCAAAGGCCAGGACAGGGGATTTGCCTCCACAAAGGGGACAGAACCTGACTGTGCTCACATAGCCTCACCTGGCCTACCTGCAGACAGACACACACTCAACAACATGCTATTTTCTCTTTCATCTCTGCTGTGATATCAAAACAGTGTTTTCTCAGAGGGAGAGGGTCCCCGCCTGGTGAAGGTTTGTTGATGGATGTGAGCCATCCTGCCCAGGACTTTGACAATCCCACAGGACGTTTGTGCCCTGCTGACCTGGGACTCTTTCCCAGGACCTAACCTAGGTCCCTGCCCATGTCCAAATCAGATGAAACCAACCGTTGTTGGGGGCATTCTGCATTATGGACTGAATGTGCCACCCCACAAATTCGTACATGGAAGCCCTCCCCCCCAGTGTGTGCATATCTGGAACCAGAGTCTTTATGGACATAATTAAACTTAAGTGACGGCATAAGGGTAGGGTCCTGATGAAAAGACTGGAGACTTGAGAGAGCTGCTCAAACCCTGCCATCCCCCTTCTCCTCCCCCACTCTCTTTCTCTCCTCTTCTCTCCCTCCAACATAGCAGGAAGACGGCCGCCTATAAGCAGTCAAGGAGCCCTCACTAGGAATGGAATTGGCTGGCACCTTGATCTGGGACTGCGAGCCTCCAGGACTGTGAGAAAATCGACATCTGTTGTTTAACCTGCCCAGTCTGGCATTTTTCTAAGGCACCAGAGCTGACTGGGACACCTCAACTCTCCAGTCTCCCAATTCTAGGATGCGGCTCCAGCTGGGAACTTGCAGTGTCCCGAAGGGCTGGGCTGCAACACCACCCTCTGCCAGCAGGAGTCGCCACCACACGGGAATCCCATTGAATGGGAGACCTGAGCTCTGTAAAGGAGCTGGAGTCTCCCGGAGGAGGAGAGAGCCCAGCCTGTGACACAGCTGTGCCTGTGTCAGCCTGCTCTCCACCCTCAGGAATGTGGCACTCCTGGCGAAAGGCGCCGCTTGCGTCTGGAGCACATTGGCCAGATTCGGGGTTTGGACCCAGGCACTGGCGCCAAGGGGCAGGCATATCAGGTAGGCCCTTGCCTCTGGGCTGGTGAGCCGAGGGCTGCACCGTAGCAGGGCTGCGCATGTCGGCCAGCCACGTGCCAGCCCGCTTCCACTCAAGCCTCCCAACCCAGTGGTCCAGGGCTGGCTTGGGTGGATCTGGGTCTTGCTGGTCTCATGAGGCTTGGGAACCACTGCCCTCAGATTGGTTGCTGTCCAGATCCAAGCGTGGCCCACCACGTGTGGTCAGTGGTCACCCGCAGCCTTGCCCTCCAGGAAGCGGTCTGTTGGGACAGGGCCAGGATGGCAGGACAGGGGCCATATCCCTGTCTCCCACATTTGGACTCCCGCTCCTGGCCCATTGCCTCAGGCCAGTCCTGCCCTTGAATGGAGCCTCCTTGCTGCCTGGGGACTGGGGGGCACAACTCAGAGACCATGGAAAGGTCCTCCATCACTCACATGGCACAGACCATGACACAGAGCGAGCACCAGGCAAGCACAGCTCCTCAGCATAGGCACAGGCAGTCAAGCACCCAGACGGAGGGACATGCCCGCCACCCCTCCACAGACCCATGCTAGGTGACCCCGAGGCCCAAGCCCTGGCAAGGCCCCTACCCTGGCAAGAACCAGATCCCCCTGCCCAGCGTCCACCTTCTTAGTGGCCAGCTCAGCCCATGCCCCACTGCAGTGGCTGAGACCAACTGGCCAAGGTGAAGGGGGGGTTCCCTGGAGACAAACACCAGAGGTGCTGTCAGCCTTTGAGGGCACCAGGCACTACTGGGGAACAGGGGGCAGCAACTGGACCCAAGCAGATGGAACCATAGGAGGCCAGTCAGAAGGGGCCAGCCTGGGCACCTGGAAGACCCGCTTGGCCCCACTGCCCCCCTGAAGAGTGTCTGACCCCATGGGGTCACATGAACATCATGCTGCTTTAGCTTTCCCAGAGCACTTAGGACCATGTCCTGCTGTCCCTCGATGGTACCCACCAGCCTTGCCCACCAGAAGCCACGTCCCCAGCGGGCCTTGCCCATCTGGTTAGGACAGCAACCTGCTGTCTACCTGGTGCTCGACACCTGCACACTGGGCCAGGTCAGAAGGGGGAAAACGCCAGCCCACCCCAAGGCTTGAGCCCAGGCTTTCCCCACCCTTCCTCCACCTCCACAACAGGCCCAGACTTCACGTAAGCCCTTGATCTGACCTCCCAATGCTCACAGCTTGAACCCGAACGGGGTACCAGCTGCCCTGTATTCCCTGCTCAGCGGTCTCTGGCCGGGCCCCCGTCTGCCCGTCATCCCCAGCCCAGGTCCATGCCCCACCACTGCACCCAGGCCCCCGCTCCCCTCAGCCTGCACCTCTGGGGTTCTGGACTTGGTTAGGCCAAGGCAGGCATCCTTCCATGCCCAGGGTGGTTTCATGGGACATCAAGGGTTGCCAGCTGGGCTCAAGCCAGGCCTCCTCCAGCCCCGAGGCTGGAAAGGCAGACTCCCCTTTGCAACTGCAGCCTGTTTCGGGGTCTGGAGGAACCGGGAAGTCCTGGCAACGCTGCATCTGTGGCTTTGCATGGAGCAGCCCTGAGACAGCCCGGGCGGTCTGCACATTTCTGGCCATGTCCCCAAGACACTGCCAGCAGCAACCTCGCCCCAGGCCCCCATCAAGAAGGTGCCAAGGGACAGACTGGGGTCCCGTGTAGCCCCTCACCACCCTGATGGGGAAACCCAGGCCTGGGGAGGGAGGGGTCCATTGAGGCACACAGCACACTTGTGGTAGAACCAGGCAGACAGGCAGAATGGGAGGGGTCGCCTCGAGCAGTGCTCACATGAGGGCCCATCAGATGCTGGAGGCGGAGACTCAGACAGGGGAAGCCAGGCCACTGGGGATGTGTGCAGACAGCAGAATCCTTCCTAAGGTCATCCCAAAAGCCAAGGGGCAGAGCCCAAGGGGCGGGGGGACGGAGAGCCCACCTCCTCCATGGAGCTGGCCCAGGAAGCCTTGTCCACAGGGACCCTAGTCTGCAGGGACCTGCTGCTGGGCAAGCCAGTGACATCTGAGGTCCCTCAGACAGGTCCTAGGAGTGTTGCTTGACCCAGGGGATGCAAGGGAACAGCCATGTCCGAGGCCAGGGTCACAGGTCAGTCAGGTCAGCATCCCAGACAACAGGACCAGTGTCGTGCTGGCTCAGAGAACCCAGGTTCACGGAGGTGGAGGTCCCAGTGCCAGGTGTTAAATCACCTGCAAGATGTCATGGAAAAAACCTAGAAGGACGCTCAGCCAGACCACTGTCCTGGGCAGGCCCTACCTCCACAGCTGGAGAAGGCCCCTGGGGTGAAAAGCAGGCCTGCACTGACCCTTGGGCCCTGCTCTGCCCACCCCAGAGGCTGGGGGACATGCCCAGGAGGGTGTCCGGGGCAATGCAGAATGCAGCATCCTGGGACTTCTGTGGCCAGGCAGGGAGACAGGGCCTCAGGCACCATGTCTCACAGTGTCCAAGCAATGGCAAAATTCGTTCTGTAAACTCTCACTTTTAAGAATGGAAGACTTAGGGCCAGCATGATGGCTCACATCTGTAATCCCAGCACTTTGGGAGGCTGAGACAGGAGGATCTCTTGGGCCCAGGAGTTCAAGACCAGCCTGGGCAATATAGCAAGACCTCGACCCTACAAAAAAAAAATCAAAAAATTAGCCGGGATTGGTGGCACACACCTATAGTCTCAGCTACCTGGGAGGCTGAGATAAAAGGACCACCGGATCCTGGGAAATCAAGACTGCAGTGAGCTCTGATTGCACCCCTGGGCCACAGTGAGATCCCAACCCCCCCACCCTCCCCAAAAGAACAGAAGCCCTTTTGTTTCATAAATCTGTAAGATCGTCTGGAAGGGAAGGATGTGTGGAGGGGCATTTCCTGCCCTCAGATTGGAGGTGACTTCAAGTGTTTCAAGGTCCCCTCATGTGTTTCAAGGACCCCTCATGTGTAGCCTCCTTGGGGTCTTCCCAAATGGCTCCTAGCCCTGGATGTGTCTATACCCTGAGAGTCCCACCCCTACTGGGAAGGATTGACATGTCCCTGTGGGCACCATCTCCATCCCCAGCCTCTCTAATCCTCACTCCAGACTGGGGTGGGGAGGTGGAAGCCCAAGACAGGCTCAGACCTGCAGGGGCCTGTTCCTTGGCTGCCTGCAAAGCCCCAGGAGAGATCCCAGTGCCCTCCCCCCCAGGAGGGTCCCAACAGGTGCCAGAGGCGCTCTGAGCAGTGCCTCCAGCTGGGCACCTGTCCCACAGCTGGCCCATGGGGGCGGAGGAAGGACTCACTGCTGATCACCTACCGAGGTCTGGGTAAACCAGACAGTGAACCAGACAGTGGCCTCGCCCCTCACTCCCTGGGAGTCCCCTGCTCAAAACCCTCAAAGTGTCCAGGCAGCCTGGCACAGACCAGGTAGTATCCACCACGGGGCCCAGGCCAAGCTGTGGCAGGAGACCCCCCGCAGGGCAACCCTTAGCCAGGACCTGAGATGCCCAGATGTGCTGTCCCCATCCCAGGCCAGCATCTGGTCCAGATAGGTCCCCCGGCAACAAGAAGGGGCTCCAGACAGCAGGGCACCCTGGGACGCCCCAGATCTGCCAAGAAAGAAGCCCCAGGAGACCTCATGTGCTCTCTGGGAGCTTCTCGGGTCCCCACAAGGACTCAGGTGGACAAACCCACACCAGCCCTGCACACTCCCAGGAGACCTGGGAACCACAACATGCTTCAGCTTCCAGATGCATGGAGGGAGATACCCCCACGACAGAGGACATGCAGGACAAAATGCCCTGGGGAGCACAGGTGCCAGGGTGGCCGGGGTGGTGCCAGGCAGGGGTGGCCTGAGAACAAGTCTGACCCTCATTCGGCCCCAGGTTACCACCAGGGGACTCAAGGAAAAGGACCCTAGCCACTAGAGTGTGCCTATCATAGTGAGGGTCACCACCCCTTCCCAGGTGCTGGAACCAGGGCAGCAAGCACCAACCACCTCTCCTGGGGTAAAGGAGGCCTCACAGCAGGAAGCTCGGTGGAATCCTTGCTGGGAGCTACCATCAAAAGCAACAAAAAGTGACAGTCTGAGGTCGCAGCTCTGCACCCAGATTAATACCTGTATAGACAACAGCACTCAGGAGACAGCCTGGCACACAGGCATGTCTCACCTGGGCCTTCTGTGGGGGTTGGCAAGGTGGGTGCCAGCACCCCAGAAGCTGCAGAATCACCTGGGAGCCCCCACTCAAACAGGGTGCATGCTGTTGGGGGTGACAGACTGCAAGGTCCCAGCACCCCTGCCAGGCTGTGCAGACCCACCCAAGGCCCTGGCGTCTGACCCGGAAAAGGCCCTTTAATAGGAGCATGGTCCACAGGCCCAGACTTTGTCCCATGTGTCCCCTGCCCATGGGGGCATCTCCCTCACACATCGGGAGTTCCTGGGCAGACAGTTCCCAGGTCTCCTGGGAGTGTCCAGGACTGGCGTGGGTGTGTCCCTGGCACACAAACTCTGCCCAGGAAAGGCTCCTGGTGGCAAATCCCAGAAAGCCACAGGGCAGTGGGTCCAGCACTGCCAGGGTGGGGTAGGCAGGGGACTCTCCCAGTCGATGGGTCCAGGCTACCCTGAGTAGCCACCGGGTCACTCCAGAGCCCTGCAGTGTACACCTCCCCTCTTCTTCCACCCTGTCCTGTCCCTTTCCAGGGAAGGCCACCATCAGCACAGCTGGTGGACAGGAAGGCTAGGGAGTGAGTGTCCCCGGCCCTGGGGGCCAGATAGAGGGTATGGGGAAATGGGTGCCTCCCCCACCCTAGACTGGTCCCCAGGGCAGCCTTCTCCAAGAAGGCCCACACCTGAGAGGAGGGCTGAGGGGTGGACAGCCCCCCAGAGCCACCTCTTTCAGAGGGCCTGAGGGGACCAGGCGGCCCGAGGCCAAAGGGTCCCTGGTCACGGGCTCCCAGAAGCCCCCCCAGCAGGCAGTGGGCTGGGGCTGCACCCCCACCCTGCTTGCCCTGAAGTACATCACAACATTCCTGCATCTGTTTCTACTTTCCAGCCCAGGGAAACTTTACGGGGCAGCCGCCTGGCTCCCTGCGGTGGCTGGGACGTGTGAGTGTACGCCGGGCCCCCCTGGGGCTGGCGTGCAGCCCCGCCACATCGTCAGCAGAATAGGAAGGAGGCCGCTCGGAGTCAGCCGGATCCCTGCTCTGGGTCTCCAAGGTGGAAAGAAGGGATGTCCCGGTGCCCCCGAGAACGACCTCTCAGGAACCCCAGAGAGGCCAGCAGGAGGGGTCAGCCTTGTCCCTGCCTGAGGCACCTGCATCCGGAGGCCAGCAGCGGGGCACCACAGGGTGTGGCAGTGCTGACTGCTTCTCACCCGGGTTCCTGGGCTCCAACCTCCACCCTCAGCCTGCTCCTGTGCCTTGGGGTCCTGGCGTGCCCCTCCATCCCTTTAGCCCTCCCAGCTGCAGTCACCGTCTGTGTCCCCAGGCCCTCGGTCCCCAGGCCAAGAGACCTGCAGAAGAAGCCGGGGCCCAGTCCCATTTCTCTGTCATCCCTTCCCCGCCTGCCAGAGCCACACCTCCTCCGGGCCTCGAGGCTGAGGTGGGGGCCCCTGAACCTGAGAAGGCTAGCTCTGCAGACCAAGAGCCGCCTCACGCTGCCCCGCCCGGCCAGGCCTCTTCAGCCAGCCTCTCCCAACACCCAGAGAGCAGCCAAGTCTTCCTCAAGTCTGGGGGCAGCGCGGCCAGGCCTGGGCCCTGTTGACTGACCAAAAGAAGCCACCACAAGCCTGGCTGCCACCCTCACTCTGAGTCTGCAGCCCCCATCAGCCAGGCCTGGACACACGGGATGGCCACAGCCAGGAGCCAGGCAGGGTCCCTGGTGACACTCACCCAGGCAGGTCCTGCCATCCGCGTGGAGCCGGAAGCCGGGCTTGCACTCGCAGAGGTAGGAGCCTGGGGTGTTCACGCAGCGGTGCTGGCAGCCGCCGTTGTGGGCTCGGCACTCGTCCACATCTGGGGGGAACAGAACGGGTCAGCAGCCGGGTGCCCACCAGACCCACCCCCAGGTGCTGGGGCCATGAATGCGGGGCCCCACGAGCCCCTCACTCGGCTTGCCAGAGCCAGAGCAGAGGAGGCCGGGCCCATCCTCCTACCACAGCCTCCTGCTTCGGGTGTGGGCCAGAGGTGGGGAACGGCTGAGAAAGGGGCCCGGTTCCTGGCGCCTTTCAAGACAGAACCTGGGCCCAGGCTGATTTTGGAAGTCCAAAGCTAAAAACGTGCTCAGGGCAGTGCCAACTGCTCTACTGGGGCCCATGAGGCCCAAAGGAGAAACAGACAACTTCAGAGAGGACCCTGCCCAGGCTGGGGGGGAACATTGTAGGGGGGGGCGCGTGGTGCTGGCCTAAAGAGCAACCCCCCAAATTCAGGTGCATTGAGAACTTCCGAACATGGACGTGACCTTATCTGGAAACGGTCTTTGCAGACATACTAAGTCAAAGATGGAGACGAGATCGTTCTGGAGAAGGGCAGACCTTGAGTCCAGTGGCAGGTGTCCCGATGACAGACATGGAGGCCACAGGAAGGGAAGGCAGACATGGAAGTAAGGTGGCCACTAGCCACGGATGGCCAGGAAGGAAGAGGCCAGGAGGCCCATCCGCATGGGTTTAGAGGGAGCACAGCCCCTGAAAACTCACTCAGGCTTCTGGCTTCCAAGTAGAGAGACGACATTTCTGTTATCATAAGACACCCAGTTTGCAGTGTTTATCACGGCAGCCCCAGGAAATCGACATCAGTGGGGTCGGCCTGGGGTCTCCACGGACCCACAGGCTCCTCACACAGGAACCCGGGAGGGCAGCTCCGCCACATCCCAGGACAGGAGCCCCCATCTGGGCCTGTACCCTCCCCTGCAAAGTGCTGCCCACCGCCCAGAATCAGCCCAGGCCCCCCAGATCACCCCACCCAAGGGCAAAGGGGGTTTAGAACTATGCTCATCTGCAGTTTCTTATCCCAAGTGCCCCGAGTAAGGGAAGCTGGAGAGAGGAGAAGGACCTGGGGGCAGGCTTCAAATTCAGCAGAGTCCCCTCTCAAAGAGAGAGAAGGGGGATGGGGGACAGATAGCTGGGCAGAGGAGGGAGTCAGGGAGGCCTAGTCTTGAGGCCTCTTGCACTGCCTGGACTTTCTCAGCCTGGGGACAGGCCACAGAGAGCAGGGCGGCAGCCTAAGGCCAAGGACACCCCAAAGGGCCCGCCCACCCCTGCTCATCTGCAGTTTCTTATCCCAAGTGCCCCGAGTAAGGGAAGCTGGAGAGAGGAGAAGGACCTGGGGGCAGGTCCCAGGCATATCACTTCCAAAGGACACCTCCCTCACAGGACACACCACCTGCTCCTACCCCACACTGTGGCTCAGGCCACAGGGAAAGTGCTGATAGGACCGGCCCAAGAGCCCAGCAGACCCCCAGGGGCCAAGCTGAGGGCTGGGGGGCTCCAGAGAGCCTTCCCTTGGGATCCTTCCAGGGCTGAGGCCCTGAGGGCTGCACCCCACACCCCAGACCCCACTACCCCCTTCTGCAGGAACACAGCAGCGGGAGGGTGCAGTGGGAAGGTCCAGCAGGAAGATGGCCTGAGTTGCCAAGACCCCGCTCCTCCCTCCAGGACCAGATCACCAAGCCAGGCCTCAGGGAGTCCAGTGACAAGGCAAACAGAACAGCAGAGAAGTGGGAGGCAACAGGATTCCTGGGACACCTGCTGCACAGCTCCTGGGCTAACCCGGGACAGGAGTCCAGCAGCTGGTAGGCCACTGCCAGCCGGCAGAACACCCAATACACACAGGCTCTCGGAGCCGCCGCGGCGGGAAAGAAACCAGTGGTGGGCACAGACAGGGCTGCACCTACCGGCACTGCACAGAGAACAGTCCATGAGGATCTGGAAGGATTCGAGGGGAGCTCTCCTGGGGGCCTGGGGGCTTCTGAGCACGGCAGTGACTTTGGAAGTGCTAGTAATACCCGGGCCAGAGAACAAGAATAACGTGTGGGCAGCCCCGACCACTGGGAGCCACCAAGAGACACAGGCAGGAGGGCAGCACTCAGGCAAGGACAGAAACGGGAGCCTGGACATGGCGCCAAGTCCATGCCTGCTGCTCAGGCCAGGCGGCACCTCCGATCCTTCAACCTCACCAACCTGACCAACCCCACGGCGGGTTCCTGGTCGAAGAGAGGAAGGGGCCACTGAGGGTCTCATGGAGTGGAGAGACAGACACACAAATGCTCCTTGTGTGGCCAGGATGACAGTGGAGACCTGACTACTGACTGTGTCCCAAGAGGGATGTCCCAAAGTGCCAGCAGAAGATCTCCACTCAGTGTGGCTTGCTGGGAGAAAACGCTGTGATTGCAAGGGTGAGTCCTCCACAGCATGGGATACACGGCTGGCCGGGACGCCTCGCTCCCAGGGCTACGGAGCCGAGGTGCTTCCGACTCTGCTTAACAACCTGCCCAGCCCACAGGATCAGCTGTGACTGCCAGGGCACCCTCTAGCCCCACCCCGACCCCATGAGAACGCTCGCCTTCAGGGTGTCCATCCTAAAACCCCAGTCATCTGAGCTCTGTTGAGGGTGCCGACAGCGAGGCAGCAGAGGGGGAATGCTCTTCACAGCTGTCTGTGAAGACAGACCCCGGCCACCAATCACAGTCTGGCAACGCAGAAGTGACACAGACAGCCCCAGGAGGCCAGAGTCTCTGCCTGGGACTTCGAAGACCACCCAGAGGATCCCAGAGTCCCTCCTCAGCCCCAAGGTTGCCTCAGGGGGAGCCAGCAAATGAGATTAAGGGCCATTGTCTGCTGTGAAGTCACAGAGCCATGGCAGCTTTCCTCAGAGAGAGGCCAGGAAGGCTTGAGGGAAGAAGCCTGAAGACAAAGGCTGAACCGGTCCCCAACTAAGCCCCATTGAGGCTCCAGGAACCCAAGGCCCGAGGATGGGAGAGTCAGCTGGGGGGATAGATCCACCCCCGCTGGATTGTACCCACTGGAGGTGCTCAGGGAGGAGACCCCTTCCCCTGGGCTCAGACCCTTCCAGCCAAGACCTTGAGAGCATCTCCAAAAGGTAACCCTGGGACCACATGGAGCACAGTGCAGGGCATGCGTTGGTTCACAGTAAGCAAGTCCCGATCAGTTCTGTAACATCCCAGCTCTCTGCCGTCACCCTGGCCTCTCCCCAGCCTCCTTGGCTAACCAGGTGGCTGACAGAGCAGCCGTCGGAAAGAGGACTGGAACTCGGAGTCACCTTCAGAGGCCTGAAGGCTGTGTCACCACCTGGCTCCCAGGCCAGTCTGAGAAAGGTGGCCCAGCCTGCAAACAGCTTCCTGGAGCCCAGGAGGAGTGAATGTCCTTGGGCCAGCCCAGGAGCCCTGTTGGCCACAGAGATGCCTCAGGGAAGGACAGTCTGGGAAGAAGCACACAGTGGGCCTGCTGGTTCTCCCTGCTCACACCCACCTCCACATGACTGCCGGCTCCCGTCCCCCTCCTGTTGCATGGACAGGAACATTTGGACCCCAGCATCCCATCCCAGGGCTCAGCCCGGCCTCTCCCAGCCTTGGTTCCCTCCAGAAATTCCATGCCTCCCACACACAAAAGCACAAACCCTTCCGACCCTGGCCAAGCCCTTCCCACCCCTGACGCCACACTGCCTGGCAGTGAGGGGTGGGACTGCCAAGGTGGGGGGAGAGGGCTCCTGACAGCGACCGGGGTGAAGCACTGAGGCACACCACGCCTTCCGGTGCCTGCTGTGTGCTGTCCGCCAGGATCAGCATCTGCACACAGCAGACCAGTTCAAGGCCGAGGGATTTGGGGCCTCCCTTGGGGGACAGAAGCCTGCTTATGGGCGGGGAACCTGGCCAGACGACCCCCTGCCGGGGTCCCCTCCAGCTCTGAGATCTCGGCACTTTGAACAGGGCAAATTCCTTTTCTAGAAATGACTTCCGCCCAGAAAGCAAGGCAGGAGCGAGTTGCCTAAGGCTACCCGCCTACCCCAGGAGTCACACATGACACTGGGCAGAGCTGCTCTCAGATAGTTCCTGGGGCCCTGCAGGTGCCAAGCCCTCAACCCTGGTGTGGCAGTGACCTGAGAATCTGAAGCCTCAAAGAGGGTGTAGTGAGCTGAATAACGTCCCCCAAAGATGCCGTGTCTTCATCCCAAAACCTGCCACGGCAAAAGGGCCCTTGCAGATGGCAGGAAGGATCTCAGGATGGGAGGGTGCCCTGGTGTACCCGGTGACCGCAGGTCCTTATAAGAGGGAGGCCAGAAGGCCAGAGTCAGGAGATGAAACATGATGAAAGACGCAGTCAAGGAGGGGAAGAGGCCACGCTGCAGGCTGTGGGGGCGGAGGGGACACAAGCCCAGGATGCAGGCAGCTTCCACGGCTCGAAGGGGCAAGAAACCGCCTCTCCCTGGGGTCTCCAGCAGGAACCAGCCCACCCACACCTCGACTCTGGCCCACTTCAGTCTCTGACCTCCAGAACTGTCAGGTGATGGATCCAGGTTATTTGAAGTCACTGTGTGGTGATTTGTTACAGCAGCCACAGAACTGGACATGGAGCACATCACTATGTCTCAGGAATCAGAGAGACTCAGACCGTCCAAGCTGGAAGTCCGGGGCTCCCAACCGGCTAGGCCAGGCCGGCCTCCTGACTCAGAGACCTTCGGAGACTCAGTGTCCCTTGGAGACTGGTTGCATGGCCTGACTGACTGGTTGCATGGCCGTCTGCCCCTCTGGAAGCTGGACTCCCCGGGTCCCTCCTCCCATAGGCCTGTGCCTGAGGCCAGGACCTGCTGTCCACACACAGGAGGGGCTGGAGGGGTCACACGGAGCCTTGAAGTGGGTCAGAATCCCGACACACCCCAGAGAGCAGTGTTCCGACGCAGCCCAGGCACCCGAGACTCTGAAACTCCGGCAGAACGGCCGCTGTCCTGAGCATGCACAAGGGGCTTGACCCCCAGGTGGTGTAGGTGCCCCAGGGAAGAAGAGCCTGAGGGCCCCATGCTTACCTGTGAGAATGCGGGCAGGAGACCTCCCCATTCATAACAGCCTGGCCCAGGGGCAAACCTGCCCAGCCCAAGGCCAAGCCCCAAGGCCAAGCCTCCTAGGGGAGAGGAGAGGCCAGGGTCATCCCAGGCAGCTGTAACAAGCACCCAGGAGGAGCCATGTGGCTGGTGGAGCTGATGGGTTCTGAGTGTGGCTGTTCTACGGGACAGCTGGGCCAGGGTCCACTGCTGCTCTCGACTGTGGACTTTGGCAGCCATGTGACAGGATCAGGGCACACACTGGCACACGGTGACATCACCGTGCCAACGTAGGCAGGTTCCCCTAGGAACCTGCCGAGCTGGGGGCTGGTGGAGCCTCGGGGAGCCCATGATGATGCCATTGAGAGCCCATGGACCCCTATCAACCATCACCCGAGTCCCACAGCGGCTGGCTGGGAGCACACGCCAGGGAGATAGGCCAGGATGCCTCTGCAGAAACCACCCGAGTTAAGCCTCTTCTGAAGCTTGCCCATACTTACAGGGAACTCAGAGCTCCCTGAGACCCTGCCAGAAAGCTCTGCTCAGGCACGGTTACCAAGTTCAGAGCCCTGCTTTGCCCCACATGTGCCACAAGGTCCTTACCCCCAGGAGTGCACACCATGACCCACTGGCCTTCTTCTCTCTCTCCTGACAGCTGGAGCAGGGCAGAGGCTCTCAGCTCCCCAAAGTGTAGCCGCGCCCAGCCTCAGGCCTGAGATGCTACAGTCTTGGGCCTCTGTTGGAGTGACTGCGCCCACTAGGCCTGTCTGAGCCAATGAACAGAAGAGCTGCTTACCTGGCAGAGCCTGGGCCCCACCTGGGCTAAATGACCAAGCCGAGAGCCACAGGCAGCCCCAGCCCCAATGAAGAGCCTGGGTTTGGGGTTCTGGGTGCTCTCCAGGCGGGAGAGAGGCTTGCCATAGGCCACTGAAACAGCTGAGCAGAGGCCACATCTCTAATGACCTCAGGGCACCCACTGGCCCCCTCCTCCCCCAGGTGATGGAGGTGGTGACTCACCAGAAGACACACACACCACACACCCTCCTTGCATTTCTGGGGATGCCCAGCTGTAAGCCCTGGACCCCAGGAAGCTCCAAGGAACCACCTAGATGGGGCTGGCCCAGTAGAGCGCCAGATATCAGCTGCAAAGAGGGGCAGGATAGACGGAGGATGGAATGCAATCTGCTTCCCACGGCTACTGGGGTCCTAAAGTCCAGAGCCCCTCAGCTGACCCTGCAGCACCCTCAGCTGCTCAGCCCATGAGGCTTGGGAGGGAGCAGAGAGAACAGCACCTGCCACATCCACACTAACAACCCCAAAGGGGCAGGGCTCTTGGGACCCTGAAGAGGGAGACAGCTCTGGGGCACCCAAGGGCCTGTCTCCAGCAGAGTTGCCAGCGCCGTGCAGGGGACAGCCCTGCACCCCCGGGCAAAGGCAAAGGGGTGTTTTTCAGTCCTGCGGTCAAGGGACCTGTGAGTTCAGCCCTGAGAAGGGACAAACGTCTGACTCCTCCGGGCACACGGGCCCTGCCCCCGCCCTGCTCTCCAGCCTTGCGGGCAGCGCCCTACAAAAACTTTAAAAGGAGGGAACAAAGGGAGCGCGCCGCGGAGCCGACACCCCGGTCTCCCCGCCCTGCCCCGCTCGCCCGGCGCCCACCTGGCCTCTGGTCACCAGCGCCCACGGCGTAGCCGGCCTGGCCCAGGTGGCACGGGTAGCAGCCTCTCCAGAGGTAGCGGTAGTGCGTGCCCGCGACGCGCGCCAGGCCCCCCAGGAATCCGAGGCACCAGAGCGCGGCCAACCCAGGGCTCCG
>NW_007064625.1:158054-159662 GCF_000164805.1 Carlito syrichta
CGGACGCCCGAGGGGGCCGCCCCGGCCACGCCCCCGGCCCCGCCCCGCTGCCCCCAGGGGGCTGCACTGGTTCCGCCCACGCGCGCCTGCCTGCCAGCACCGCGCATTCTTGCGCGCGCGCTCACGGCCCGGGACCCAGACACGGACCCACGAACAGAAGCAGGCACCACATGCGACACAGACACACACAGACCCGCGTATGCAACCATGCACACACGATATACACAGACAGGGACCTCGGACACACAGACATCGGCACAGACACACATGCACAGACATTTGTGTTCTGGGGCCGACACAGAAAACAGACAAGCAAAGAAGGGAGCTGTCAGGGCAAGGTGGGGAGGGCCAGCAGAGGCAGCTTGTGGGGCGGGGCTCTGACAAGGTGGGGTGGGGGCGCTGGAGGCCGTTTGAAGCCACAGCATCAAAGCAGAAATTCTGGGGCAAAGACCCCTGTTTTCCAAACCCTGTGTCAGTGCCTGCACTGGCCTGTCCTTCACTGAACCAGGGACCAGTCCCCCAGGGAACCTGGAGCGAAGCCCCACACCCCTGCAGGAGCCGGGAGGGCGGGAGAGTAGGGAGAAGGCAGTCCCACCCAGGGCCGGCAGTGGCCACACATTTGGCGCCTGGATGACCACTGACCTCTGTGGGAGAGCCGTCTGGGATTCCAGCTTGGGCCAGAGACCCCTGAGCCCTCATCTCCCTGAGCTCCTCCTCATACCTGTCCTGGGGGCCGTCAGGGCTCCATGAGGTTGGAAGAGCTGTGTCCAGCAGTCTGGGGTGCCAGTGACCATCACTGGGGTCACTGGTATGCAGTGATCCCTGCCTGACACCAACCCAGCACCAACTGGAAGGCACGCCTGGGGGAAGGGGGCCACAAAGGGGCTCGATGCCCACCATACCTGTCCCCAGCCCTTCCAGAATTTCCCCCAATATCTCCCCCAAAGGCAGCCACTGCGTTCCTGGAGCACAGCCCACTTGCCAAGATGTGGAATATGTCCTCCCTGGGGACAGCAGGTGGGCTATGGCACGAGGCCACATGGCTGGAGGCCACTGCAGACATAAAGCTTGGGGGCACACACAGCTGCCAGGAAGGAGCGTTAGTGCTCCCGGGGGCCACCAGGCGGTGGAGCTGGGTGCGCTGGGGCAGGGGCGGGGTGGAGGGTACAGCTGCAGTTTGGGCCCCAGCACGGTGGGAAGTCAGTGGGGAAAAACAAGGATAGATAGCCATAGCTGCAGCTGACACGTGCCAGGTCTGGGCTCCAGGGATGCAACTGCCAACCTTGCCATTGTCCCTGCAGAGGAGGGCCACTGCCCACTTTAGAGACAACCAAAGCTTGGACAGACTAAGATACTGTCCTCAGGACAAATCCAGGCAAGCAGGACCGCAGGCCTAGCGATTCAGGGGAGGTGAGGGCAGAGCCTCCCTCCTTCGCACAATGCCAAGGGGCTCACCTACCGTCTAAGGTCCACCCCCTTGGAAGCCCAGCCCACCTGGGAGCAGGGCCTGAGGGGCAACCCTGCACTCCTGCGGAAGAGGCAGCCCCGCTCACTGGTCCTGCACCTACAGGAATGGGCCTGCCTGGGCCCTGCTGGAGGCCCTGGGGA
>NW_007064625.1:160074-172197 GCF_000164805.1 Carlito syrichta
GCTAGGCTGGGGCTCCATTCCTGCCCCTTGTAAAGGAAGGTCCTTCAAGGGGCCCTCCTGGCTACACTAAACCCCCTGCTCATGCCGTCACACCCTCCAGGCCCAGGACCATGGTAGGAGAAAGAACCCAAGACACGAATCGGGAAATGGACACAAAGGAGGTAAGCGGAAGTGCCACCCCAACCTCGGTCTCCCACGCTGTCCCCAAGCCTTGCCCATCCTGGGAAAGGGCTCCTGCCTTGTCCTCTGTCTCAGGGAGGAGGGAGGGGATCTGGATACCCTGTGGGGTCCCAAGCAGGGAAGGGCAGGTGCCAGGAGTCTAGCCCTGAGCCAGCCGGAGGCTGCGACCCCTCGTGGCTCCTGAACCTTGACCTGTGGCTGGTCCCAGTGGAGATGTGGGCTCAGCGTCCCACACGCCACCTTGTTAGAGTAAGAGCGGTAAGAGCGGGGACTATCTCATGAATTATCTTTATGTGGCTTACATGCTGATGATCCTGTCTGCATCATCCCATTAAATAAAACATGAGTCAAGTTAATTTCACTTCTTTCTTTTTACTTTCTTAGCGTGACCTGGAACACATAAGACAGCATGTGTGGCTCACGAGTGTGGCTCCCATACTCTATTTCTGCTGGACAGCCCAGTTCTGCTAGTAAGGGGCAGAGCTGAGGCCTCGGGCAAGCCAAGGAACTGCCCTGTGCCTCAGTTTCCCCATCTGTAACAACAGCACCTCCCTCCTATAGGAAAAGTACTTGACCGAGGGTTGATTAAAGTCAGGGAAAAGTATTTGACCGAGGGTTGATTAAAGTCAACAAATGTCAGAAGCCGGGTCTCAATGCCTGACCACGCCCGCCCGCCCGCTGCAGACACCCCAAGGCTGAGCAGAGACAATGACCGGCCAGTATCCAAAGCTGATTCTGGGGGCCTGTGTCCAGGAACCTGCCACCTATTCCATGGTGGATGTAGCCCTGGTCCTGAGGGCATCCTGGAAGCCAGCCAGGCTGGCCTGAGATGGACCAAGGGACCCAGCACTGGCCCTGTCCCTTGACAGTCATCACCCTGTACCCTCACTGGTCCCTCCCTGAACTCAGCACCCCCCCACCAGCTATCTGGGAACCACTGCTCTGGCCCTCTCAACCCATTCGGGTCTGCCGCAGCCCTTCTGTACTGGTCTGGATTCCAACTCCCACCCAGCCTGAACAGGGGTCATATAGTCCCACATCCATCCTGGGCAATGGGAAGGCTACTTCAAGCCCATGTTCCCAGCACTCAGCATGGGGCCAGGGCCGAGGAAGAGGGTCACAGAGGTGGGTCCTGGTACACTGAAGAGTTACGTGGCACGGACAAGTCCCGGGACCTTTCTGGGCCTCAGATTCCTCTTCTGTATAGTGGGCAGAGGCCTGAATTAGGCCAGCTCCTGGCCCGTGGGCCTAAGGCAATGGGACACCCGTGACTCAGGAAGGAGAACTGGGACCAGGTGTGTCATTGCCACTGTGCCCACAGGGTCCTGGCAGAGGAGGGTGGCTCACAAAAGAGCCTTCAGGGACCAGCTCGTAAAGCCCCGTCAGGCCTTCGGAATGTGTCAAGACGAGTTTGGGCAAAGGAAACTATCTTCTCTGTTCTGGAAGCCCCGGGAGCCATGCAAGCCTCCTGGGATCACATCCCCGTCCTGCCCTTGGCATGTCCTCACCAGACTCTGAAGAACTGCGGGGCTGCTCACCCTCCCATCCCCCACCAGTTCCCACGCAGCTGCTCTGCCCAACCCCCACAGGCTCCTCCAGCCCTGCATCGTCCATAGGCTTCCCTCCACCCCTTTCCTGCCCCGAGCCCACTCACCCACCACTCCTCTCTGCCCTCACAGAAAGTCCTGTGATTGAGCCCTCATTCCGCCCAGAAGGGAACCCGGGAGCATGGTGTCCCCACTGGAAACGGGCGGCCCCGGACTCTGTGCTCTGCCCACTGGAACATTCTCCTGTGTTCCCGCAGAGCCAGATTCCAGAGGGGAAAGGACTTGCCCAAGGTCAGCAGGAGAGAGGGGCAGTCCAGAGGCACCAGGTCTGACCCAACCTAAATTCCATCCTCACCAGGTCACCTCCTTTAGGACTCTCCCAATGAGAGACCCTGGTGGCACCCACTGGTTCCCCACGGCAGGCACGTGGTTTCTTCTGTCCATCGCCTCAGGCCACGGCAGTGGCTGTCATGCAAGGTGAGTATGGAGTCTCACCATCACGCCAGGCCAGGTGTCCATGGAGTCTCAGTCTCTGGGCACAGTACTTCTAGGAGTTCTGGCTTCAAGTCCCAGCTCCCGCCGTCCTCTGGTGACCTGGCCCCAGCTCCTGCAGCAGTCAAGATGTGGCCCCCATCTTCCTGCTCCACAGACCCTGAATTCTGAGGCTCCAACTCAGAGGTCACCTCTGTGAAACCTTCAGTCTGGCCAGCCCACCCAGGGCAGCCGCTGTGCCCCTGGGTTCCCCTGCACCTGCCTGTCCCTTCATTCACTCACCCACTCACTTGTTCTTGTTTTTATCCAACAACGGCATGTGTGCCCCCTATGGGCGGGATGTGGCTCTGGGATGCAGAGGTGTCCTCCACCCAACTGAGACATCCATTCAGGTCCCCAGAGCCTGGGACAGTTGTGATATGGGTGAGCTCTGGTGGCAGCACCTCCCTGAAGGTCTGGGGCATGAATGACTCTGGGCCCTCCATCCCCCTAGGCCTGGCATAGGAACTCACGTGTGGCCAGAGGGTAGCAGCCCGCCAGTGCAGAATGCCCCCACAGCCCCCCCTCAGTGCCGCCAGCACATCCAGGCCGGCGGCTGTGGGGTCTGGAAGCTGTTTGGGAAATGCCTTCCTGATGCGGAAATGCGCCGGGCGCCTGCCCGGGAATGTCTGTGTGTCAGCGGAAGGGCCCTCCCCACCCCCCACTCCAGCTCTCCTCTCCACACTGGGCGGCCACCGGGCTCCTATGCCCAGACCCAGGCTGGGGCGAGGCCCACGCTACCTCCAGATGCCACCGCTCCTCCTTGCTGCTGGGCCTGTCTCTCCACAGGATCCTGACTCCAGGCTTTGGGGCAGAACTGGAGCCTGGAAGCGGGACAGGGCCCAGCTGACCCCTGCATGGGCTTGTCCCTCGCTGCTGGCCTCAGACTCCCCCTCTGTGAAGCCCTCCCTGCAGCCTTGTAGTTCAGGTCCCTGAAAGCATGCTGCTGCCCTCTAAGAGTAAGGCAGTGCCAGCTGTCCAGGCTGCCCAGCCTCTGAACACAGGGCCGGTGTTGGGTGAAGCAGGACTGGGCCAGGGGACATGGAGGCATTTGTGGGAGCTGCCGCAGCCTTCCCCCAGGTTCCTAGGGACTCCAGCATGGGGCGAGAGGACCACCAGTGGGACCCAAGGAGGCCAAGGCCCCAGGGACCCTGTCCCTGACAGCCCTGCCACGTGGCCAGGCCCCTGAGCATGGTACCACAGATCTGGCACGAAACGGGGGGAGGAAACTAAGCCCTTGTGGGTGTGCGAGAAAGAAATGACACTTGGAGAAGCCACCCAGGGCCACAACCCATGGTCCTGAGATGCCTATGTTAGGGAGAAGGGTCCAGCCAGGTGCCCAGGGTCTATGTGTACCCTCTGTGCCTGGCCAGGCGAGTGCTCTCAAGTGGGCAACTGGACCCTAAATGAGCTGACCACCTGCTGAAGGTGGGTGTGGTCACATGACTGCTGCCAGCCAATGAACCGTGAGCAGAAGGCACAGGTGTCACTTCCGAGTGGAAGCATTTAAGAGAAAGTGCCAGATTCTCAGCCTCTCATCTTACCCCCACCACCATGCAGTGGCACAGTGGCAGCCCTGGGCACGTGCTCAGGGTTACCTGGTCTGGGGTCTGGATGGGGTGATGGGGGTGGGCCAGGGGCACGGGAAGGTGAGGGCATGTTCCCTGCAAAAGGACCAGCCCTGGCTAATGCGGGGAGGGAGACGGGTGAACTGGGAGGGGCAGGCCACCCGGGGGGAAAGGAGCCATCAGGGGCAGCAAGGGAACAGGGACTGCAAGGACAGGGCATTGGACGGCCCCCAGCTGCAGGGAAGGATGGCCTGGAAGCTGCTACAAGAAGGCTGTGCTCTTTAGGCTTCAGTCTGCCCTGGGGACTCAAGGCCTCCTTTGCCACCCCCAAATGACACACAGACCTGCCTGACTTTCCTGACCCTTGACCTCCAGTGCCCAGCCCGCAGCAGGTCAGTTTGTGGTCTGGGCGCAGGCTGTCCAGCCTGCCTCCCCACAGCGATGGTGTGGAACCGGCCTCCAGAACGTTCCTCCCACCCCTTCTCCCGCTGCCGCCACCACGGAGTTTATTTCAGGAGTAGCCGCCGCCCGGCCTCCGAGCACACGGGCTCTGGCTCAAGCCTCCCTGAATCGTTCCAACGTCGGCCTCATGGTAAACCCATTACCCTGTCTCTGCTCCTCACCCCAGCCAAAGGAAGGAAAATTAAAACCATGGTTGTTTCCGCGAGCGCAGCTGCCATTCCTGACTGCAGCTGTCCCTGGCTGGGCTGGGCGGAAACCAAGGGAGCCCCATTCTCTTGCAGACAGCAGCCCCAGGAGAGCCGAGGATGGAGCAACTCCATTCCACACATTCTCCTCGGAGACCAGACGCTTGGGGGCCATCAGACCCCCAGCGCAGCCCCCAAGAGCCCAGGACCTGGTCTGTCCCAGGAAGGCACCGCTGAGGCCCGCCTGGGGCTGTGTGCACATGTGTGAGCACGTGACCAGGCCCTCCCTGTGGCTCTGCTGCCCGGGCTCTTTTCCCCGTAGCCACGCGAGGCCCAGAAGCGCCTGAGCTCACGTGTGCTGAGGCAGCACACGCCAGGGATGCAGCCCCCCAGGAGACCAGCCACCCCTCAGGGCCCAGACTCGCTGGAACATCAGAACTGCCCACACCAGGCAGGACTCCCTGGGCTCACACTGCACCCAGAGAAGGAGAAGGGACAGGTGATGGCTGGTGACTCGGAGGCTGCCTGGAGGAGGTGGCCCTGAGCTGGCCTTTGAATGTGACATTCTTAGGAACATGAACAGGCTTGTCAGAGGTCATATGGGATATGTGTGGGATATCTGGGCAAAAAGGCAGGAGAGGCATGTGGGGGTCTCAGAGGAGGCCTAGCTGCCAGGTGAGGAGTCTGGCTAAAGCTGTGTGCCTAGAAGCCCAGCCCAGATGCACCACACAGTGCCCAGAGCCTGGCCCCCAGCCAACTGTAATGAAGCCACAGTCAGCAGCCCAAGTACCTCACCAGGCTGGCTTCCAGCAACCCACCTGGCCTGTGGGCCCCACTGGTCACTCTTGCAGACCTCTCTCTCCACCCAAAGCACAGCCAGACCTCCCCGCAGGACACCAGGGTGGGGGTAGTGGCCAGCTCCTGTCTAGTGCCCAGGGCCAGCCAGCACTCACCTGCCTTGCAGGGTGCCCAAGCCTGAAGTTGGCAGGGCCTGGCCCTGGGTCCCTCCTGCCTCTGAGACCCAGTGCTGTCCTCCCCACCCCATGCATGGGAACTCTCCCTGGTTCACCATTCCTGCAAAGCCACCCCCGGAGTCCCTAGGTCCCCAAGGCCACCAGCACAGCTACCACAGATCCAGCTCAGGACAGCTGTGTCCACACAGAATGCAGAGAAGAAACTTCTCACTCCCAGGGCCCCCCAGCTGACTATGGCCGGTCCTGAGGCTGTGCACATCTATGGACTCCCCCAAACCCTTCCTGGGGTCTGTCACTGCAGGCGTCTCACAGGCCATCGGTGCTACATCCTCTCGAGGGGAGGGAGGCTCTGCTCTCTGCATCCATGCATGGCTCCCACCTGACCCCAGAGCTGCTCTGGCCAGATTGGGGGAGGGAGCATTTAAGGACAGGATTCGGATTCAGAGCCTAGCTGCCCAGCAGATCCAGAGGAAAAGGGGTGAGAGGATCGGGAGGAGGTCTGGGCCCGAATCCACTTCTCAGGGGTGGCCTGGGGTAGAGACAGGGTGTGGTAGGGAAGGCAGCCCCCAGTTGCAGACTGACAGACCAGAGACACGGACATGAGCAGCGGCCACGAGACACAGGTGGCAGGAGCTGGTGACCGGGAGGTCGGGAGGCCAGGCTCCGACAGAGGCCAGGCTGGTCAAACAGAAACACCCGGGGTGGGGGCTGATAGGGGGGAATGAGTGGAAAGGCGGCACAGGGAGGCTGAACAGGGCCTGCTCTTCCCAGGAACGGGGCTGTGAGGGACCAGACCTTGCCCAGCCTGGCCCCGGCCTGCACACGCCTGTCTCCAGGGACTGGTGGTGCCACTCTCAGGAGACGCACGTGGGCCTGGGCCACGCAGGATG
Organism: Carlito syrichta; assembly: GCF_000164805.1. Lineage (NCBI taxonomy): Eukaryota > Metazoa > Chordata > Mammalia > Primates > Tarsiidae > Carlito > Carlito syrichta. The sequence continues at coordinate 166,412 of NW_007064625.1, forward strand.
CACCTGCCCTCCTGCAGCCTCCCACAACTCCAGCCCTCGCAGGAGGAGCCCTTGGGAAACCCAGAGGTCTGTAGGCTGCTCATACCAGGGCATCCTCCAAGAAACTGCCTCATGTCCCGGCACTAGGAGGTCAGGGGCCGGCCTCCTGTCCTTCCGTCAAGGGGCTGGCTCCCTCTGCGACACAGAAGGCCACTATTTTCCTGCCTTGGCCCTAATCATGCATGTACCTGCCAGAACCACTCACTAGAGGCAAGAATGAGCCAGAGCCAGGAAGTGAGAGCTTTCCATGCTCACACCCCCACGGAGGCGGTCTGGCCACAGTCGCTGCGAGGAAACGCTGCCATCCCGCCTGGATGGAGCACCGTGTGCAGCCAGCGGAGGGCACGGCGCGTGCAGATTCCGACATGCGCAGGGGTGAGGCGCATTTTGCCACCAGAAGGCCCGAGTTCTGGCCTGGTCTTGGGGCCCACAGGTGTGGGACTTGGCTCACCACATCTCTGGCTGCGTGTTCTTCTCTGTAAATGCAGACTGTTCCATAGAGGTCTCGGTCCAGTCCTGCTGCTCTAACAAAGTACCCGAGTCCGGATAACTTACAAACACCTGAGTTTATTTCTCGCAATTCTAGAGGCTAGGAAAGCCAAGACCAAGGCACGGGAGATCTGTTGTCTGGTGAGAGCTCGTTTCTCACTGGACAGCTTCTCGTGGCAGGAGGGCAACGTGCTCCCCAATCCCTTCTACAGGGCGCGGGTCTCATTCGGGAGGGTAGAGTATCCGGGACCTGATCACTCCTGCTCTTCATACCAGCTCTGTGGGGAGTGTCCACACATGAACATGGGGGGGACTCCAACACACAGACCACAGCCCTGGATATCTGCCAGATGTCCACTAGGAGCCAGCATGGCCAGCAGGGACAGTCTGGGTCCTGAGAAGCCACAGACCGGAGGAGAAAGGATCTGGGGTCACACAGCAAACAGCCCGGATGCAGGGATAGGTGGGGCCCAGGCCAGGTAGAGCTGGGGGGTTGTCCTGGACTTCCCCAAGAGCTCCAGGCTGCCGTCCCCTCTCCACCCCCGACTGTGACTCTGCAAACGCTCCTCTTCCCGGGCTTCCCGCTCTGTGTTCTATCACAGGGCCACAGCACCAGCCCATGGGGCAGCTGTGAGTGCAGGTGGGGGCCTCACTAAGCACACAACTCTGCTGCTTCCGTGAGAGCAGGTTGTTCCAGAAAATGCAAAAGTCCTCAAAGCACTCAGATCCCCCAAGACTCCCAGAAAAGTGCTCTCCTGGGGGGGAGGCTCCCGCCATGGGTGGGACAAAGCACAGCCCCCCAAGGAAGGCCAGAGCAAAAGCTCCAGCAGCACGGCCTCACAAGTACAGGTGGCCACGTGGCTGCTGAAGTGCCAGTGCCTGCCCAGGAGCTGTGGGTGCCCATCCAACGAGGCCCACTGGCCTCCTCCCCATCCCCCAGCCTGGGCGCCACAGCAGGTCGGCACAGTTAGCCTGGGGCAGCTGGCTGGTCAGCATCGAGGATTCCCAGTCCTTGGCTCCAAGTCACCCTTCACATTCTTTCCTCTCCCTGGGGACGATGGGGACCGGGAAGTGCCCTCAGGCCGTGGGTGTGAGCGTATGAGACTGGAGCCCACAGCGACAGCCAAGCGTGGGTGGAGTGGGCAGGCGAGGTAGAGAGAGGGCTTCTGGGGGGGAGGGGAAGAGGCCAAGTCTCCCTGGTGACCACGCTCAGGGCAGGTTCCTCCTCTCTCCAGCCCCGCTGCCGCCTCACAGACACACCAATGACAACCCCAGCTCCATACTGGAAGCCCCCCAGCCAAGGAGCAGCCAAGGGGCCAGAGTCGGCCGGCCCATGTCTGGTGGAAGGCCCTGCTCCCCGCTGGCCCCGCCTGGCCATGCCCCCAGTCCCTTTCCCAGGCTCCCCTTATCCCCTGGGAGGAGCAGGGTCAACTGGGATGGGAACAGCAGCTCAGTCTCAGGGCAGAATCCCACCCGGCGTGGGACAGCAGCTGCAGAGGTCCCACCTGCCACGGAAGCCGAGGTGTCGAGCCACATTTCCCAGATAGAAACCCTGGCTTCCTCCAAACAGGCATTAATTTCTCCCTCAGGACAGGATGGAGTAACCCTCCTCATTACATCACTAAGGTCTTCAGGCCAAACCTTGGGCTTAATGTGAGGACTGGATCCATTTCACAGATGGGAATGTTTACAGAACTAAACTCCAAACCAGCGGGCAGAGGAGGGGGAAGGTGGGCTTGTATGAGAGCCTCAATGTAGGGTCCCGGTGCCCCTGCCCTTGGCCTGGACATAGGGTCCTGGTCTCCGAGGACCTTAGTAAGGAAAGCAGAGGAGGGCAGTGGCTCCAGGCATGGGGCCATCTCATGTGGGGCAGCTGTCCTCTCAGCTCGCACTCTCCCCTGAAGCTGGTTGGGGTCTTGGGGCCTGGATCCTGCCACAGTGAGCACACCCACCAGCAGCACTGGGCAGCACTGGGCAGCGCTGGGCAGCGCTGGGCAGCGCTGGGCCATGGCCTCAAGGCATTTCTCTGAATCCTCTAGAGTGCTTTAAGAAGTGAGAGCACTGTTTGTTCCACTTAGCAGAGAAAGAGACTGAAGTTCAGAGTGGTAGGGTTACTCACTCAAGGGCACACAGTAAGGAGTCAGTAGAAGCTCAACACAGGCCCTTGCTCTTGCCAAAGTGTAGTCGTGGCATGGCCTCCTCAGAGGGGCTTCAGCGGAAGGCCCAGGCGGCCCTGGAGGAGAGCTCAGGGCTGGCAGGGCTGGCAGGCCGGGCAGAGGGCAGGAGCTTTACAGCAGAGCCCACATTTCAAGCCTGAGCCCACCTGCTCAGGGGTTCTGGGAGGAGGAAAGCATGTGTCGAAAGTTGCACCCAGCCCGGAAAACAGCGGGAGCATCCAGCCTAACCGGGAGACCTGCCCGCTCCGGCCGCACAGGCCAGTCTCCCAGAACACGACAAACACACCGGCCTGGAGACGCTCCTGGGGCCGGGGCCAAGGCACCCCTTGGCCAGGCTCCCACACCAGTGCTCTGAATTTTATAGCACCGACTCATCACTCAAAGTGGTTTCTGGGCTCACCCCACCATCCCCTCAGGGGGCACTGCCTGGTGTGTGAGCCACGCCGCCTCCCCTCCTTGGGACAGCCTGACGTCCTGTGTGCCGTGCTTACATGTGGTCAGCCGGCACCCCCGGCCCCCACAACCCCTCGCTCACTGGAGCTGTGGTCCTGGGGGAGGCTGGGCTGGCAGAGGACAGAGAAAACACAGCAGGTTCTTGGCTCTCAGCAGAGCCCCTCAGCCATGCAGTGACTCCGTGCCCCAGCCATCCCAAACATGCAGTGCTGGGCTGCGAAGCCCTGGGAGGCCAAGGCCAGGGGAGGGGGAGGAGTGGAGGAGAGGCCAGGCTGCTGGGATGTAGGATCTGAGGCCAGATCCTGGCGGAGACGCCGACTGACCCTTGGCTGGCCCCTGGTCATCGGGCCCATGCCCCGGACTCCAGTTAACTCTGTCAGAATTAGGGGAAGGGTTCGCCTATCCTCCGGGACACCTTAAATCAAGAGGTTCCAAGGCCTCCTGCAGGAAGGTGTGTCGAGGCCCTGCCCCAATGTGTCTGTAGACCCCATGCTGGGCTCTGCAGTGTCTGTGGTGTGGACTTGAAATTCCAGGACGGCCAGCCCAGTTCAGCGCTGGAAGGACAACAACACGGGTCAGTAGCCCAGGGTACAAGTCACAAGCCCCCGTTTCTGGGTATGGGGAGCAGAAAACCCGTCCACTGCCAGAGCAGCTGTTTCCTGGGAGGGTCTTGAGCCCTGCACCTTACAAGGAGGCAGGAGGCTGGCACTGTGGCAGCTCTGTCCTCTGGGGTCCTCCATGGGGCCCAAGCCTCGACACACACCTGCCTGGGCCCCTATGCCTGGGCCGCAGCTACCCCAGGCTCAGAGAAACACATGGATGGCAGAACCATGGCTCTAGCCCACCCTCTCCCCACCATCACAGAGGTTATGGGTCTAGTCCACCCTCCACCCCACAGTAAAGGAGGCCATGGGTCAAGTCTATCCTTCCCCCCACCATCATGGAGGCCATCAGTCTAGCCCACCCTCCCCCCACCATCACAGAGGTCAGCCAGGCCAGAATCCTGGAGCCCACAGCCCTGTACCTGGCCCTCTCCCCAGCACTGTCTGTACCCCCTAGCAGTGCTCTCAGACCCAGAGCGTGGTCCTTGTGCAGGACAGCTAGGGTCTCTCCCTTGGCTGGGATGGACCGGCCTGGGATGGGTCAAAGGAGCTCCTTTCTGAGGGATCCCACAGTGACCTGGGAAAGCAAGAGTCTGGTGTCTGCCCGCATCCTGGGGCTGCTGGAACAGGCAGAGGGGATTGACCCACAGCGCTCCAGAGCCTCCCAAAGGGTCTCAGACCTGCTCTGTCTGCCTGCTGCTCCTGCCCAAGGATGCTGAGGACACTCAAGCAGCCAGCCACAGCACGACCCCAAACCTTGCGCCAGCCTCAGATCCGGGAGGCCCAGGGCCTTCCAGACCCCTCCGGGGAGCTGGGGTTTCAGACCCCGCTCAGCACCTGGTGAAGCGAGTAGGCTCTGAGGCTGGGAACAGCAGAGGGGAGGAGCCCCAGGCCGGGCCCCAGTCTGGGGGACGGCCGTGGGCTGCAGTGGTCCTCTGGGCGGGGACCCAGAGTCCATCTTGAGCTGGGAGGAGGGTGGCCATGTGAGGGTGCACTGAGGGGGCAGACAGCACCCGGGCTGGGTCCAGGCCAATACTCAGGAAGATGACTGGGTTTCCTGGAGCCCAGCCAGGGCCCTGCACGTCCCAGGCCCCTCGATTCGTTCCTTACACCAACTCGCCACCATCCCCACTTTACAGGGGAACATACAAGGTTCTCAGGGAGAAGGAAGTTGGCTGGGCCCCGAGGCTGAGGGTCTGGCCAGCCATCTCCCCAGGATGCATCAGCCCCTGACAGGGGAGGGGAGTCTGGCCACTGGGGGTCTTGGCGCTGCCTTCGAGGTGACTCCTGGCCCCAGCAACAGAGGGGTGGACTGCGACGCCAAAGTCAAGAGGAAACCTGTTCCAATCATGAGCCACCCACCATGCCAGAGGCCAGGAAGGAGTCTGGAGCCAACTCTGGCATCCCGTAGGCAGAGGCGAAGGGACTCCACAGCAGAGGTCATCTTGTCATCCCCAAAGGGACTGTCCAGGTGGGGGAATGCAAGTCCCAGACACTGGCTCATACCTTCCTCCTCCTGCCCGGGAGAGGCCCCTCCAGCCCACGGCACAGCGTTCCCTTTGCTCCTAATGTGGGGAAGCTGCAACTGCCCAGAGCAGCTGGGCCCCACCCCATCCTGTCGGGACGGGGGTTCGCTCCCCTCTCCCCTGCTCAACTCCACCTGCACTCAGTACGTCCTGGGGCAGGGTCTGGGCTTCAGAGGGCTTCTGCCACCCCAACAGAGCTTGTTTCACAAAAGGGGAAACTGAGGCAAAAGCGGGGGTGGGGTGGGGCGGGTGCCTGGGAGTTTGGAGACGGTGCGCAAGTGGCCATCCTTATCTCCCTCCTCACTCAGCCTGGGCTCCTGAGCCTCCCCCAGGCCCCAGGGGGTCCCCAGTGCCCAGTCAGTCACAGCAACTTCTCCCCTCCCCCAGTCTCCTGCTGGCCAGGAGAGCATGTGGGAAAGAAGCACAAAGAATAAGCTTCCAGAACATCTCAGACAAGGCAGAAACACTCCCCGCCTCCCCCAACCCCCAGTGCAGCAGGC
>NW_007064625.1:172218-184574 GCF_000164805.1 Carlito syrichta
TGGACAGCGGGAGACAGCCTACGGCCCAGCAGAGGACATTCTGGAGGTGATGACAGTGACTGGCCCAGGACCGCAGAGCTCAGGTCTGAGGGGCCAGCTGGCCCCGCAGCCCGGAGCCCTCTCCCAGGGGCCTGGCTGTCCAGACCAGTGTCGGGGGGTTGGAGCAGGCAAAGGAGTGTGTTTGGGGGTGGGGGGGACGACAGGGACAGTGGGAGCCCCAGCACCGCCCTCCGCCTCCTCCCTTGCCTTCATCCTAATCTGTTCCCGTCCCTCTTGGGGGATTTTCCTGTCTGCTCTTGACTTTGCTGACTGCCAGCCAGCGACAGCAGGGCTGAGCTGCAGGGTCCGCCCAGTGCTGGCAGGCACTTCCAATTGGGCCTCCGAGAGTCCTTGCTGGGCACAGGGCCACCTCGACCCTGCCCCTCCACACAGTTCCTTGGTCTCCCCACCTGCCATCCCCACTCTCCCCAGCCACAGCTCCCACCACCTGCAACTCTCACATCTGCCCCTCTCTCCCCGTGCGTGGCTTTCAGGGTGCCTCCCACACACCAGGCTCCCTGTGTGGAGTGGGTCGGGGAAGCAGCACCCCGGGGTCCTGGATATCCCCCGGGAGCGCTGTGTGAGGTGCTTGGAGCCCTCGGGATACTGAGGCAGGATGGTCGGAGCTGGACAGGGAGCCAGGCAGGCATCCTGCAGTGGCAAGTCTTGCCATCTCCCTGCTGCTGCAGCTGAAGGACAAGAGCAGTAGAACCTCTCACCCTGTGGTGTTGCGGCACTGACCCTCATGCCACACTGGTGCAGGTACACTCGTCCACACCTTCCAGGGAAGAAGCATGTAAGCCCTCGGCCACCAGTCCCTTCCCTGGCCAGCCACGACCCAACCAGAGACCTCAGACTGGTGAAGCCTCCCCAGGCCACAGAGGGCATCCTGCAGCAGAATAGGCTCCTCAAGGGTCAGGGGTGCTGACCCAGCAGCAGGTGGGACACACTGCAAAACAGGCCCTTTCCGAATGCCCGGAGAGAGCAGCCTACCCCCAGCACCCAGTGCAATGTAACTCGCAGGAGTGCCACTGGGCATGGCTCGGCAGAGGACGAGGCCCAGCTCCCATGAAAACAGCTGCACCCACTTTGCAAGTCCAGACAGCCAGCCTGTGTGTGTGTCCTGTTCAAGCCGCCTGCCACAGCTTTGGGTTTTCCAGGAAGGTCAGGCTTACTCGAATCTGAGACCAGGAGGAGTCCCTCAGTCACATGCACAGCTGCCCAAGCCCGGCCAGTGGGCATGACACCCAGGCTTCCCCTCGGACTCAGGCCCCACTCTCCCTTCCCAGCTGAGCTGTAGGGGTCATGTGGCATTTGAGCCAGGCCTGGAGAAGATCAGGGGTCCTGATGCTGAGCCACACAGCAAAGCCCAGCCAGCTGGACAGCTTCCCCGGCACTGCGCACCTGCCCAGCGCGTCATGAAGTTCCCACTGGATTTGCTTCTGCAAAGGGCAGTACCACTGCCCACCTCCTACATGCCTGACCCAGCCAGCCAGGGCCTCAAGGGAGGAAGGCTGCCGACGGAGGAATAGGGGAGGCCGCAAGGGTGTGTGGGACTCCCCCCATGGGGTGACAGGGGAACCAGGTGCCTCTGCCCACCCACCCCTGCCAAGCTGCACCATCCGAGGTCCAAGGGAGGCTAGGCCTCCCATGCCCTTGCCTCTGAGGACCAAAGGCCCAGCCCTCCCCAGCTTCATGGGAGTGTAACCTGCAGGCAGGCTCAGAGCCAGCAGGGCTCCAGTGTGCCAAGGCCGCACATGGCCAGATGTCCACCAGCAGGGCACTGCTTGGGCAAGTGAGCCAGGCAGTTCCCAGCCAGCATGCGAGGCAGATGGAGCCCGGGGTTGGCACTCCCAGACCTGAGCCCAGGCCTACAGCTCTCCAATGGCTCCAGTATTTCTCTCTGCAACCCTCAGGAGGTCCCTAGAGACCCCTGGGGGGGGCTACAGGTCCCAGGGCAGCCACCATCCCACAAGAAGGCTGTGGGTGGAATGGAGGCCACGCAGCCCTGGACTGCTGGAAGGCAGCCACCGGCACAGCCCAGCAGAGGGTCACGCGGGAATTTTTGGGAATTCCTAGAGAGTTACGCAGGGCAAAACAGAAGCCAGCAGAGTCCAGGGGTCAGAGCTAGAAGTGCCCAGGGCTCTCTGTCTGCCCAGCCTGGAGAGACCACCCTGGGGGGAAAGTGGCGGCCAGGTCCACAGCCTACACACAGGCTCTGGGGCCTGTCTTGACACTGGGGTTAGGAGAGCAATGGTCAGGAAGACGGGGCCAGAGACAAGGCCAGCCTCTTCACAGCCACTGGCATGGTTGGGTGCAGAGTGATGCTGGTCTCATAAGCAATAGGCCCCACTGTCAGGGCGGGACAGCCTCACTTCACCCCACCCAGACCCTGCTGGGCTCCAGAGGGAGAGGGACCACCATAGCCCTGAGCCTTCAGGGACTCCTCACACCCACAGGAAAAGCCACAGGACCTGGGATACAGGTTGGCCACTGACCCCCAGTCACCAGTCACTGGTCACCCTCGTAGCTGCTGTGACAAACCACATCCCCAACTCCAGCATCTGCAAACCACATCCCCAACTCCAGCATCTGCCCTCCTCAGGAACCCCAGGAAGCTCCCGGCTCGGCTGAGCCCTGCTCTGGGTGCCCAATGACCCTGTGACTCTGCACTGGGTGACCTGTCCACAGCTGGACCATGAGAGTTAGGGGTGAGGACTGGGCCCCACTAGCCTCAGGGTCCATGCCTAGCCCAGACAGGTGCATGGGTCACAGGAGACCTTCAGCGTGTGGAAGGGCCTCCAGGCAAGAAGGCGGAGACTGCAGGGTGACAGGATCCACAGAGACCCTCCCCGGCCAGGGCAGCCCAGCCTGAGAAGGTCACCCTGGCCAGGCCTGGGATCTCTCGACCAGCACAGGCTCTCCCCTACTCAGTGTGAAATGTCCAGAACAGGTAGATCCACAGAGAGAGAAAACAGATCAGGCATGGCCAAGTGCTGGGAGGGGTCGGGAGGGAGGGGAAGGACCCACTGGTGGGTAAGGTCTCCTCTGAGGACAATGAACATGAACGAGAACATCTTGGAAGGAGAGACAGGTGATGGCTGTGTAACATCATGAATGTGCTAAAAGCCACTGAAGCATGTATTCGAAAGGGGGTAATTTTACCTCAATTAAAAGAAGCATAGGACCATTGTTGTGGTTCAGGCCTGTAGTCCCAGCATTTTGGGAAGCAGAGGTGAGAGGATCACTTGAACCCAGGAATTTGAGGCTACAGTGAGCTATAATCATGCCACTGCACTCCAGCCTGGGCGACAGAGCGAGACCCTTTCTCAAAGGAAAAAGAAGAAGAAAAATGAAAAGAAAGTATCCTCAGACTGGACCGCAAGCCCCACTTCTCCAGGGGCTTGGGTGCAGGAGGGAGAGGGGCACCCAAGGGCCCAGCTCCATCCCGGGGTCCTCCCTAGTGGCAGCGACTCTGGAAATGTCACAGTGCTCAGCAAGGGCCCTACAGACCTGCCCGTGCGGTGAGTCCAGCCACCGCAGGCTACAGGGAGGCCCCTTGGCATCCGAGGGGAGCCACAGGGGCCATATCCCATGGCCAGCTTGCCCACCAAGGGAACTGATGTCCCCATCTGCCTGTGCATCAGGAGACATGATTGGACACGGGCTCTCATATGGGCCTTCAGGTCTGGATGGGGGCCAGAATCTGAGGGTCCAGCAGGCCTGGTATGGGCAGGAGCCCCCAGATATGCGGCAGGTGAGAAGGAACATGTGGCTTCTGCTCCAAGAGCCAGGCCTGCATGGCCACATGGATGGGAGCTCCACTCCGTGCTGCCAGGCTCCCAGCCCGCACCAGGACGGATGCTCCATGGATGCCAGCCTGCTGGACCTGGGTGTGGTCACACACATGGTGAACTGCTGAGGGGCTCTTCCCAGGGGTGGCTCCCACCTATACAGGTGACAAAGTGTTTCAAGGAGCACAGAGCCTGGGGACGGAGAAGTCGGTGTCAGTCCAGGATGGAGGGAGGTCTCAGCCATCGTTAATCACTCTGGGGTAGAGGCTACCGGGAGAGACAGAGCCTTAATGGGGCCAGAAGGGGGTGGGATGTGAAGAGCCCCCACCGGGACAGGCTCTAGCCTAATGCCCAGGCAACAGGGCAGGCTCAGGCCCTGGGTGGGCCAGCCCACTTGTCTGCTCAGGGCAGTGCCTCCCCTGACCAGACGCCGGCCGGATGACTGACAGAGCCTCACAGACTGCTGGGAAGCCTCCCTTGCCAGACATGAGGTCAACACAGGCATGTTCCCAGAGACCTCAGCTGTCACGGCTGGCTCTGACTTGTCGCTCAAGCCCCGAGGGACAGGAGACAGCTTCCCCAACCCTCCCCACTCTCCCCCTGCCCTGCGAGGCAGGAAGCAGCCCTCCCAGACATACCTTCCTGCAGGGAGGGCAAAAGCTGGATGGGGCAGCCAGAACCTTCCACCAGGAAAACTAGCCACACGCGATTGCCCTGCCCAAGGCCAACCTCTGGGGAAGGGCTTGCTGGAGGTGGGACCCTCCCCCATGTCTGTATCAAGCGAGCCTCCCTGGGCTCTGAGATGGTCCATCCCAGATGTCGGCACTCCTGGCCCTCAATCCACATGGGCCCACATGGACATGACCGTCAGCCGGGTCACAGAGAGGCCCCCTCCTCTCGATGCGCAGAAATGTGACTTGACACCCACCACCTTTAGGCTTCCCGCTTCTCCGATGGGAGCATGGCCTCCCCAAGGCCCCTGAACCTCCATGAAGGGCAGAACTAAGTCCAAATGGGCCAGGAAGGAGGATGAGCTCTTGGCCCCACCCTCGGCCAGTCTCCTAGGCAGGGGTCCTCTCCTGTGTCAGGCTCTGGGGATGAGGAGAGAGCAGGTGTCCAGGCTCCCATGGCAGGTGGTGAAACACACAGCATGCGAGCTGCCTGAGGCCAGGCCAGAGCCAGGAAGGTGATGGGATTTGGGTCCTGCACCAAGCCCAGAGAGGGCTGAGGACTCCCAAAAAGAAATCTTGGGGTGGGGGCATGGTGGCTCACACCTATAGTCCCAGCACTTTGGGAGGCCGGGGCAGAAGGATCGCTTGAGCCCAGGAGTTTGAGGTTTTCCGTGAGCTATGATGGGTTAGGATTAAGGGTTAGGGTTAGGGTTAGGGTCAGGAATATGGTGGTGCCACTGCACTCCAGCCTGGGCAACAGAGTGAGACCCTATCTCAGGGGGAAAAATAAAAAGAAACCCTGGGAGTCACCACAGCCTGCTGGGGAGATTTGAAGGGGACAGCTGTCCTCACTCACCAGGGCCAGCTTCCCTCTTTTCTCTGCAGCCCCTTTGCCCCCAAGCTCAGCCAGATCCTCCAACCCCGCCACGAGGCCAGAGCAGAGATTGGGGCTGGGTCTGGGTCCTCTCGGCAGCTCAGGCTCAGTCCAAGTATCAGGTCACGACCAGACCCAAGAATATCACGCAAGGCCCCCCGCCCCCTCCAGAGAGACCCAGTGGCCTCTCGGGCCAGGTAGATGGGGACGTCAGGGAGAATACACAGCCCCTTCCAGGATCCCTGCCTGACCACCAGGGCCTTGGAGCCAGGCTGCTGTCTCCTGCCCAGGCAGATCGGCTCCTGCCCTGAGGAACCTCCTCGTCCTCTTCTTTCTGAGTATGGGGACCCATGGCCCTTTTCTGCCAAGGACCCAGACCAGCCCCTACTCCTCTCACCCCAGGCTGCTCTACCTGCCCTGGTGACCCCGGAACCCCCAGCAGGACCTGGTCATGCCTCCCTTGGGTCCCTTCAGAAAGAGGCAAAACGAGGACGGAACAGTCGAGAGACCCCACCCCCAGCCTCACCCTGCAGATCCAGGCTGGGACCACCAAAGAGAGGCCACCCCAGCCCACCAGGCAGGGGTGATGGCCTGTCTGCGGAGATGGTTATCTTTGATCAGAGTCCACCCTCTCCAGCTTCGGGCTTCCTGTCAGGAGGCAGGATTTATGAACCCGGCCTGCCTGTGAGAATCCTCCCCTCCTGCAGTCCAGTGTCACCCAGACATCTCAGCCAGGAGTGATGACAAGAGCCAGCTGGGCTGGCGTCACACACATCCCAGAGGGAGGTGGGGGTGCAACAGGTACCAACGGCTTCACACGGGCCCACCTGCTCCCTCCCAGAGAGGGACCAGCAGGCCCTCGCCCTGCTGTGCCCACGACGGACAGGAAGGCCAAGGGTGCGGCCGAGGGCACACCCTCAGCCAACACACCAGATGGCACCGACGCAGGCAGGTTGTACATCTGGGGGCTGCCCATCTCCCTCCCCAAGAATGTTCTGCCGCAGAACCCAGCTGCAGCCCCCCTGCCCTCGGTGGGCAGCAGGACAATCAAGGCAAAGTGTGCGAGCTTGCTCTGCAGGGCGGTTGGCATCTGGGGCAGGACAGGCTTGGCGCCTGCTTCAGGGGTCAGAGGGCTGAGAACCTGCACCTGCACCCTACCCCACCCCACCTCCACTCCCAGGCAGCTCCTGTGACCCCTTTCCACATGCACCTCTATGTGTGCCGTGACTCAGGCCCAGAAAGAATTAAGGCAAGAGCTCTGCAGGGGACAGTGGGGGCTCCGAGCCAGCCTGGGACAGAAGCATCAGCCAGTGCCAAGACAGGTGGCCCCCAGCTATGGCGACAGAAACATTGGAAAGGTTGGTGGGGTCGGAGGAGGGTCGCGATTGGGGGATGCAAGCTGCAGAAAGGCTAGTGCCCTCAGCTCTGATGGGGCTGAAGGAGGGGGGAACAGGAAATTCTCCTGGAGGCAGGTAAGGGGCCCCAGGTGTTCGGCTGCAGTGGGAGGTGATTGTAAGTTTCTTGGGACTGCTGGACCAAAGCACTGCTAACAAACAAGGTGGCTTACAAAACAGAAATGTGAGCCAGGTATGGTGGCGAGTGCCTGCAGTTCCGGCTACTGGGGAGGTTGAGGTGGGAGGAGGGCTTAAGCCTAGGAGACTGAGGCTGCAGTGAGCCATGACTGCACCACTGCACTTCAACAGAAAGAGACTGTTTCTCTTTTTTTTTCAAGTATTATCCTACAGTCCTGGAAGCCAGAAGTCCTAAATCATTATGACTGGGCTGACATCAAGGTGTCAGCAGGCTACACGCCCCGAGGTTTAGGGGAGGGGCTTTCCAGGCCTCAGTGTTCTCTGGCTTGCGGCTGTCACCCCAAGATCATACTCCTCTCTTTCGTGTCCAGCCATTCTCCCTCTTATGAGGACACATGTGGCGACTTGCTCACATCTGCAAAGTCTCTGCCACATGAGAGATCAGTCACAGGCTCCTGGGATCAGGTGGTGGACATCCCGGGGCCACCATTGGAGGACCACAGCAGGGGACATGAAGGCCGCTGATTTGGGAGTTGGTCCCCGAAGATTACCTACAGCAGAAATGAGGTGGGCTGGCAGGTGAGAGGAACAAGGGTTGACCCCAGACCCTGCCCTGCACCCCACCCCCATCTTGCAGCCTAGCCACCCCCTCGTTCAGGGTGATGGGAGGCCAGTGCCCGACACAAGGGCTTGTTGTAGCCTGGACAAGACCCATGGGGGACCCACCTTCTACCCAGGGTCAGAGCCAATATGGGACATCCTCTGCCCAGGAAGACACCAGGCTCAAAAAGCAGAACTGAAGAAGCCTCAGGGCCAAGACAGCAGCAGGACCGTGGCTGGAGCTGGGTTGCGGGTCTAGGGGCCGAAGGAAGCCGATCCCAGGACCCAGGCAGACAGGAAGCCCTACCCCTGCTGAATAGCCACATGGAAGAACAGTGGAGGCCAGGAGGCCGGAGGCAGAGCCCAGGCAGGCGTCTCCACGTCACAACCAGTCTGTTGTCACCCTCGGCCCTCCCAACCCCCACTTTCTGTGCTGGGGGGCTGCCACCCACGGATCACACCCAGAGACCCCGAAGGGTCTGCACCCTCCAGGCCACAGTGCAGAAGAATTGTCAGCAACTGGTCAGCATGGCCAGGAGGAGGTGACTGGGAGGGACGCCCCCTCCATGACCGAGCCACCAGGCCCCAGTTCCAGATGTCCCCAAGCTCTCCCAGGCCCCAGGCAGCCTGTGGAAAGCAGAGTCTGGGCAGAGGGCCCGCACCAGCGGCTTCCCGGCACTGACGCCAGCAGACTGTGCTCAAGGGCAGAGCAGCCCACCCCTTCCCGCCACCCCCAGGCCCCACGTGGGGAGGCAGGGGAACCCCAGAGCCCTTCTGCTTGGGCATATCCCACCAGTCGGTGCTCAGATGCCACGGAGGCCGCAGGAGGTCTCCCTCTGCGCCTCCACTCTGGCTAGGCCGTGAGCAGGTGCCCAAGGGGCAGAGAACTGTGGTACAGGGTCTGGGCTGGTGGGGCCTCCGAGCTGCGGGTGAGCAAGGCTGATCCCCAAGCCCTGCCAGCCTCCCATCCCTCATCTCTGACTGAGACAGGAACCCACACAGGGGAAGGCAGGCAGATGGAGGTGGAGCCAGGTGACAGCACACAGCTCCCACTGGCTTAGCACTGTTGAATCTTCCGGTTGGAATCCAAAGCCCCAGGCGGCGTGGCCCCAGGGCCTGGCCTGGAACCCAGGCCTTCCATGCCGGAAACAAGACTAGGGAGGCCTGGGTGCTGGATCTGCTGAGGAAACACTAGGACCTGCAGGGTCGGGCAGAACCTCCCCCCTCGCCCCCTCCCGCATGGCACTGCCAGGCCAGGCACCCGCCTTGGCTTGCACCAAGCTCCCCCAACCCGCTCCCGCTCCCCACCTTTGGGCTCTTGGGCTAAGACCTTGTTTTGCAGCTCCTAGGGAGGCAGGAGGCCAGGACCAGGGCCAGCCAGTAGCCTGGGGCAGAACCCGCCCTACCCCCGGCTGAGGAAGCGAGTTATCCTGGGAGGATCCAGGCTGCCAGTCGTCTGAGCACTGTCCAGAAAAACACTGCCCCAAACAAGCCCTCAACTCAAAAAGCTGTTCTACCACTGTGGGGGAGGGGTGACCCTCCCTAAGGGACTGACAGTCTCCTGGCGGGCCCCAGAACCAACCGGATCAGAATCTGGCAGCCTTGCCCCATCTCCAAGGTGGACTGGGCCCAGGGACTTGTGGGGTCGGGCCGGCCTGCCACAGAGGGAGTGGCCTTCCATGCCCGGGCACTGGGTGAATTTGGTCGTGTGCATAGGCTGTCCCCGTGAGTCCATATCCCGCTTCCCAGCCCGTCAGGATTTCCCAGGACAGGTAGGCGGGCAGGGGCACCCACGGACAGCCCAGAGCTCTGAGTGGGGCGAGCTGGCCAGTTCAAGATTAACTCCAAGACCAAAGAGACCCCCAGGGCTCCCTGAGGCAGCAAGGGTCACCCTCATTTTATGCAATTGGCATGGTAACTGCTACATCCAAACCGCTTGCTGGACAGAACTGGACTTGCGCGGGCACCTCTGCTTGGGCCAGGCAGCAGGTGGAAGGTCGTCCTGTAAAGCCAACAGTGCCTCGCACCTCCTCTCAGCTGCCTGTGTCCCCGGTGTCCTGTCTGCTTCCGCTCCAGCAGCTCAGGCGACCAAGGGGGAAGCGGACACCACCCAGAGCCCCATGACACACAGGGGCAGCACATACGCTAGCCTCTAAACGACACAGGACGACGCAGGAGTGCAGAGGAAGCCCAGTGACATTTCTCAGGCACTGGTATGAGAATGCAGGAGACCCGCACCTGCTGGCAGGGGTGGCGAGGCCACCTTTTAGTTTCCCTCTTTCTGTTTTCCAGTTTTCAGCTACTGTGGCAGGTGGCATCCTGGCCCCCAGAGGTCCATGTCCTAATCCTGGAGCCTGAGAATACGCTGTTACCCGGCCAGTGCGAGTTGGCATGGCAGAGCACCAGGCTGCTGACCCGACCAGGGAGGCAGGTCAGGGTCAGCGTGACGGAGGGAGGATGTTGGGTGCAGGTCAGAGATGCCACGCTGCTGCCCTGGCAGGGGGAGGACGGGGTCACGGGCCAAGGAATGCGTGAAATCTCTGCAAGCTGGAAAACACAAGGCAGGGATCCCCCCCGTAGTCTCCAGAGAGGCCTGCTGTTGCTGGAACTCTACCCTCCAGAGCTGAGGTCACAGATCTGTGTTGTTTTAAACCGTTACACTTGAGGCAACTTGTCATGGCAGCAGGAGAAAAAGGGAAACTCTTAGGACTGGAAAACAAGCAAACACTCACCTCCCTGGAAGAGTGTGCCGGTCACCCCGGGCCCATGGGCTGGCCTGGAAGGGCCCTGTCTCCCAGGGCCTCTGTCCGGGCGAGCCCGGCTCCCCGCCACACTCCCCCCTCACTCACGGTGGTTATCTCTGCTCCTGTAGCTCAGAAGACCTGCTGTCAGGGTGGCCAGAACATTCCAATCCCAGTTCCCGTCAGACCCCGCCCCACCACAGCACCAGCCAGAGGGAGCGGGTCCAGGGACCCATGGATCCGTGCTCACTCCCACCGCCAGCATAGCTGAGCGCCAACTGGATGCCCAACGCTGTGCGAGGAACCAGGCAGGTGGAAACTGCAGGACGCGGGAGGGGAGCCCAAGAAGCACAGCGGGAGGTGGGAGTCCAGGGTTCAAGGCAGAAGCCATGCCAGGGAAGGTCTCCTGAAGGAGGCGACCCAGGGGTGCGGCTGGAGAGCCACGGCACAGGACTGGGCTTCCCGCCGGCTCTCAGAAATAAACATTGACAGTCAGCTCCGCCCTGAGTGTGTGAAGGAGTCGCAGAGGCCCCCTGCTTGGGAAGGCCACTGCCCAATGCCACCAGTCGCCCCCCCCACCCCATGTATTGTCTATGCTCTGGATTTGCTTAGCACCCATCGCCTTCAGGCCCTCAGCACTGTCAGAAGGTCGCACCACACCCAGCTGTCCTGGTCCAACGTCACCCCCAGGCGGCAGCTCCAGGAACTGCCCAGCCGGCCCTTTCTCCCCCACTCCCCCCAGGAATTGGCAGAGCCACCGCCCTGCACTCTGCATGTGCCTCCACCTAGCATCTGCTTACACACCAATAGAAGTTTTAAATTTTTTAACTCTTTTTTTTAAACAAAGTCATGCTGCAGCACTCAGGCCAGAATGCATTGGTATGATCACAGCTCACTGCAGCCTCGACCTCCTGGGTGCAATTGATTCTCCCGCCACAGCTTCCTGAGTAGTTGGGACTACAGGTGCCACCATGCACAGCCAAATTTTATTTTTAAGTAGAGATGGGGGTCTCACCTTGTTGCCCAGGCTGGTCTCGAACTCCTGGCCTCAAGCGTCCTCCTGCCTCCTAAAGCTTATGCAAAGCTTACTCTGTCACCTCCTAATTTTCTTCTAAATCCAAGGATCTTAGAGGGCTCATTCCTCCCCTGTCCCTTCCCTCATGCATCTAGGATGTCTGGAGTGACTCACCCCGCACAAGGCAGAGGGAGACGGAAGCCCATGCACCACAGCGTGCATGACAGGGCCATTCCGCATGTCAGCAGCCTACCTCCCGAATGAAGCTCAGGGTTTGGACAAATGACCTCGAAGCCAATACCCTGATAGGTGGCCTCTCCCGTCTGGGTAACCGGCTTCTTCAGGCCAGGTGCTCAGAGGTTTTGCAAGGGGACCTGGGAGCCTCAGTGCCCGTCAAGCATCACCTTACAAGCATTTGTGACAATCTCAATTACAAGCCAAATGGCTGGGGTGGGGGGGAGAGACCAGGCAGGGACCCAACCAAGGGGCCCAAGGAGCCGTCCTCAGGGGAAGACAGGAATGCAGCCCTGAACACGCACTAAGCAACAGGAGGGATGACAGCCTGGCAGGATTAACGGAAAGGCAGAAAGGCTGGGCTTTTTTAAAAAAACAAATAAAGTTTATTTATTTATTTTTTGAGCAGTTTTAGGTTTGTGGAAAATCTAGAAAGTCCAGACAGCTCCTACACACCCCTTCGCCCAACACACAATCTCCCCGTCACTAACATTCGATGTTAGCGCCAGACACCTGTCCCAACGCAAGAGCCAGCACCGAAGCGTGGCCGTCAACCAAAGCCCAGGTCCACTGCAGGGTTCTCTTGTGTTGCACATCGCATGGGTTTGAACTCATGTCCAACGGCACACACCCGCCCCTACACCCCCACACAGAGCAGATCTGCTTCCCTGGAAGCCTTCCACTCCACCTACCCACCCACCCGCAACCTCTCCCGTCCCCATGGTTTAGTCCTTCTTGAATATCACAGAGCTGGAGTGCCACCGTGCGCAGCCTGGTAGACCAGCTGCCTTCACTGGCTGAGCTGCTGGCCTGTTCTCTAAGAGGATAGGTTCGAGGGTTCCTTCCCAGGCCACCA